>NC_069725.1:600000-632500 GCF_027358585.1 Pangasianodon hypophthalmus
AGCAGCAGGCGGGTTCTCTGACGCTGAGGCACACTGACAGGTTCCGTGTCTGTTCTGGTGATGAGGAGCGACTGCGTTCTCTCCTCCTTTCTCAGAGAGGAGTGGAGGAGTATGCAGTGGAGCTGACAGACTGAATGAACCTCCAGCTCTCTGAGTGCCATCCTCATCATGTCAGGGTTCTGCACCTTATCACGGTTCTCACGACGGAAAAGACCTCAGAGAACCTTCTTACCTTCCACCTTTACATGTTTCAGCCCTGCTCAGTGTTACACTACATCAGCGCTGCAGTGTGTAGCTGCGAGGCCGAAGCGCTCCATCCTGCCAACTTCACTTACATCTGTACTGTGCGTGTGCGCGAGTGTGTGCGCGAGTGTGTGCGCGAGTGTGTGTGTGTGTGTGTTTACTGCACTTGTTTAAAGGATCTATTTTTGATTCTGTCCCCCGAGGACGCGCTCACATCCTCTTCAGAGGAGGAGGAAGCTGGAGACGGATGGATAAAGCTCGAATAATCTACAAGTAATTATGTAAATCTTGAGACGGTGACGCCCACTACACAAAACACGCTGCACAAAACACGCTGCACAAAACACGCTAAACACAAACTACACAAAACACGCTGCACAAAACATGCTGCACAAAACACGCTGCACAAAACACGCTGCACAAAAAACTACACAAAACACGCTGCACAAAACACGCTACACAAAACACGCTACACACAAAACACGCTGCACAAAACATGCTGCGCACAAACTGCACAAAACACGCTGCACACAAAACACGCTGCACAAAAAACTACACAAAACACGCTGCACACAAAACACGCTGCACACAAAACACGCTGCACACAAAACACGCTGCACACAAAACTACACAAAACACGCTGCACACAAAACACGCTGCACACAAAACACGCTGCACAAAAAACTACACAAAACACGCTGCACACAAACTACACAAAACATGCTGCACAAAAAAACTACACAAAACACGCTGCACAAAACACGCTGCACACAAACTGCACAAAAAACTACACAAAACACGCTGCACAAATAAACTGCACAAAATATGCTGCACAAAATACACTACACAATAAAAACTGCACAAAACATGTTGCACAAATAAACTACACAAATACACTGCACAAAACGCTACACAAAACACGCTACACAAAACACGCTACACAAAACACACTACACAAAAACTGCACAAAACACGATGCACAAAATAAAGGAGGCGAGAAGTTTCAGCTTTCAGCAATAATACAGAGGATAAAATTCAGAAACGAGAGACGTTTACATCATCAACATGTTCAACACCTCAGAGGAGCTCATGCAGGACTCAGTAACGATGGACAGAAGAGGAGGAAGTGGGTTCCACTGTATCTTCTATTCATTATGATTCAGAAGGATGGAAAGTCGGGATTAACTGGGGTGCACTTCACTGAAAAATATAGAAACTAGAAAATTTATTTTTTTCTCAGCTCAGACAGATTGATTGTCAGACAGACAGATAGATAGATAGACAGATAGATAGATAGATAGATAGATAGATAGATAGATAGATAGATGTCGCCCCCTGGTGGTATGTAAAGGAATTGTGAGGTTGTGTTTGAAGTGATTAAGTTGCTCCTGAACTTCAGATGAATCCTGATTATGGCGCTCTTATTAACACACACTCGCTCGTTTCTCTCTGGACGAATCTTCATCTTCAGTGATGTTTAAACCCAGAATGAGCGGAAGTGAAGTTTGTTTTTGGAGGATTGAGGCATCATGTGATCATTTCCTCACTGCTGACTTTATAAAAATGCATTTCCATCTACATGTTTCTTCATATCACTCCTGTGGGTCTCGTCCCTTCTGTGTCGGACGACAACTCCTCAAAAAAATAAAATAAATAAATAAATAAAAAAGATTTCACACCCCATCCCTCTGGACTCGTCCTGAATCACACCACAGGACCTCAGGGATGGAAAAAGTCCTTCTCAAAAACATCTTTCTAAAGAAGAAGAACAATTGACCTACAGGGGATTTGATCTTTTTTTGTTTTTGCACAAAGATTTCATGCACAGAGACTTTTGTATGAAGATTGTGTGTTTTTAAACAATCGATTAATACTGTGATGTTAATGAAAAGTCACGCTGGTTTTCCAACATGGCAGCTTCCAGAACATTCCAGATACAGAGTGTGAAATTGTGCAGATATGGAAACTTAACACTTGGGGTGAAACAGACTTCCATGACTTTCAGAGAATCTGAAATGTTTAGAAATGAAATGAAAATAAAACTCAGTTTGAGTCACGTTAGTATGCAGGCCACGCCCCCTTTCAATAACAACAATCATTAGACATGTTTGTTAAAAGACTTTTTATTTATTTTCTCACGTTTAATGAATACAAAAGTGGCACTTGTAAGAAAAAAAAAACAGCCAAATAAGTAAATAGAGTTACATATAAACTAGCTATAATATTCTCGCTATTTATTTGGAGAGAAAGCGAGGACGCAGCCCCTTTACCGCTTTAACCACGAACAACACGCACGTCGTCGTACACGTGATTCTCAAACTTCCTCGAACCTCCGGCTAATATTTAGACTTTTCCCCCCAAACTGTTCTGGCAGTCAACTGACCTCGGACAGTTCCTCAAAAACAAACAAAAACAAAACAAAAAAAAAAGATCAACTTTTTTCAAGAAAACAAAAAGAGAGAGAAAATGAGAGAGGCATGCGAAATGGATATTAAATATGAAGATAATGTGAAGTTTTAAGTAAAAATCGAGAGATAAAAACTGGTCATTCATCACGCACTGCGTAACGATGGTCATTTTATATTACACAAAAATTCAGAGTGTTTTTGCTACAGAAAAAAAAAAAACCAGGGAAGTCGAAAAACCTCGGTGGAGTTAATATTCGCTTTGGCGTGTCGGAAACATCGCGCTACATGTTGAATTATTTTAAAATATTAATTAAATGATGATTATTTTACAGTTTATATCTTAAATGTTGAAACAGGCCCTTTAGCGTTTTTGTTCTGGTGCTCAACAGGAAGCATGTGCCAATAATCTATTACACGCTATAACTTTATAAAAATTTAAACAATATTTTTTATCACAAACGAGTGAAAATGCCATCACTACTTCCACTCGCATGTTGGAGCAGCTTTTGTCCTCCATCAGAAGGCAGCAACATCGATTCTTCCACCTTTAACTAAAAGTTGTGTGTAAAAAAACAACTCGCTCCTAATTTACGAACATTTTGGTAACTTAGATTTTCTTCGTACTAACGTGTGTACGCTGATAAACACCACTCAGGTGGTAATTACCAATCACTTTCATAGTATTAACATTTAGCCACACCCACAAATCTCCATAAAAGGCGCAAAGCTCACCAGAGAGCCGAAAATGACAAAATGGCGACTAAACGGTGAAACAGCGCCTCCTCTTTCAGTCTTCCAGTAACGCAGCTCGGCCACCGCGGCACGTCGGCCACCACAGACACACACTGACTCCTCCTCTTTTTATAGGGCGCCATTACTTTTGTCCTAACTGAATGGCTACGCTTATATCATCTTAATTTACAGATTTGTCTTGGAATTGCTTTTTCTTCATTAAACTGGTAACTGAAATGAATAAGTGATTTAAACGTGACGGTGTAATCCGCGTATAAAATCACAGCAACTCGTGGACAATTATACGATCGCTTGCTACGTGACTTTAATGTCAACGGTTACCATGGAAACTCCCTCCCTGAACAGCTCATGTACGGTTATCCTGCTGCTTGTAAGAGTTTGGTGAGAAAATATAATCTGTTTATTCGATACGAGAACTAATTACAGAGACTCGAGATTCCAAACTCGACTCGCGGTCGGAAAAATGAGAATATAGAAGTGTAAATGAGCGAGCGTCAGGCGGCGGCCCCAGGGAGAGGAAAACCAGACCGGACGCGATTACAGCGGGAATGTGGGACGCGCTAACTGGTTCATACGCTGGACCGAAAAAAAAAAAAAAAAAAAAAAAAAAAAAGTTCAGAACATGTGCCGATAATCAGGTATAAAATTTATCCTGTTTCATTTGGACAAGAATGCAGCAGTGTTTGTGTGTTTTTGTTTTTTAAAGATAAAATCTGACGAATAAGAGCCTCAGTGTTTTAATACTGACTTTAATATTGAAAAGTGATTGATTCACTGTATGTCATATTGAGTGCAAAAGTTTGTGCACCCTGAGAGAGAGAAGGGGGGGGGGGGGGGGGATACCCAGGGACCGAGTGAGTGTTGATTTATAACAACGAGACATTTAGTGTGTTGGGTTTCACACGTGCAGATCTGCCAGTTAGAGTAATAATGCGCAGTCCCGCTGTAGGATGGGCTACGTTTGCGTTTTTAAATCATCTTACAATCGTCATTATTGTTAAAATAATTTTTTTAAGTGTTAGATGTATGACAGTAGCAGGACTTTTTAATCTTTTTGTCTAAATTGTCATTTTTTTTTTTCCTGTTCCAAACAAAAAAGGTGCTGTTTGTGAATATAAATTTTTTACCGTGACTCTCGAGCGTGAAAATCGAGTCGAGACGAGAGCACCGGCCGAAACGTGGCATGCGGGGAGAAGGAGGCGGGGCAACTACGCATCTGTCAATCATTCAAGATTCGCGTGTCGATTGGTTCGCTGCAGATTTTATTTGTAGGGATGAAAGAAGGTGAATTTTTGAGTGATAATTCGTATTAAAATTCAGAGCGCCAACACAAAAAGTGTGAAATGTGGCACATCTACACGTTTTCCTTCATCAGCTGTAATGAAAATTATCAAATAGTGTGTGTTAAGATATTATTTTGGAATTTTTTTTTTTTTTTGCAGGATGTAATATACGGCATCATTTCCTTCTTTCCATCCAGAAGCCAGTTTGCACTCAATTATATCCATCACGGAAAAAATTCTATTTACTGCATCAGAAAAACATGCAGTAAATAAATTGTTTTTTTTTTTTTTTTAGTTTAAAAAGTACTGTAATAACATGATGAAATATTAAAACTGGATATCGGCACATGGCTATTCCAGACGCGGGACACATCTGGGACGCTTGTGTTTGTGAAAAAATATCAAATATGATAATAAAACTGTAGAACACCACGGCAGTGTAATAAGGAAACGGTGCTGTAAAGCTGCTGTTCGTCTCGCTCAGTCCTGTAAAAAAAAGCGTTATAAATCTGTATAACTGAAATAATTATTTAAAAAGCTGTGTATACTGCATGTAAATGCCTTTCCAGAGGCTGTGCTTCGAAGCGAGGTGCCGTCATATCTAAAAGACATTTGTTATAAAAATATATTGAGTACACTGTTCCAGCAGCAGGACTTTCTAAAACCGTTACTGATTAAAAAATAAAACTAAGAACGAACGGTATAAAGATAGAAGTCTGTGTGTAATAGATACCAGCTATTTGAAGTACATACTTAAGCAGATTAAAGATTACAAATAAAACAGACAAAGAGAGAGAGAGTGTGTGTGTGTGTGTGTGTGTGTGTGTGTGTGTGTGTGTGTGTGTGTCAGGTTAATGAGTGTGTATTAGAGATGAAAAGTTAAACGCGTCCTCGGTCCAAAGCCCAGGATGCTGGATATCTTACAGGATTTCTGAGAATTTGTGTAATTATAACTGTAAAATTATCAAAACTCCAAAACGCGATTCATCTGAAAACAGAATCGGCTGATACTCTGGAACTGCAGGTTGCTTATTTTTGTTTTGTTTTGTTTTAAATCCAAAAATCTGTATGTTTGTGACGGTTATAAAAAATGTTTCAGAATAGTAGAAAGCGTCTTTGGCAGCCCTTTAAAAAAAAAAAAACAATTCAAAATAAACTCCATGACTGATATTTGTTCGCAGCCCTGTTCACATAAATCTGTTGTTCAAAAAAGAAATTTTTACCTTTCACACCAAGTCATGTACAAGTTTCTCCAATCTGAAGACAAAAATGTGGAAAGCGACTCTCCTATACGCGCATCGGGACGACGCTAAGCAAAGCACTGCATAATCTACGCCACAGGACTGAGAATTTAGTGAAAAATCCTGGGTATTTTTTTTTGTTTGTTTTTTTAAAATGGCCACGAGGTGGCGTTCACGTGAAGACGATGATCTGAGCTTCATCACAGCGATGAAGAGAACTTTCATGTTAAATATCTGTCTTAAAAGTGTTTAAAACGGTTAAAAGGTTTATATATAATACACTGTAGAAAAACTGTGCAATGTAAGCACATGCTTCTGTTTACACAACTAGCTCCGCCCACAAACAAGGCACAGCCACTAAGCCCCACCCCCTTTTCGGTCTGATTTATGGTTCTTCGTACACATTCAGAGATTTGCATTGCTGACAGTGGTGTGTGTTATCAGACTCTGTCACTAGGGGGCAGTGTGGCGTTGAGCAAACCACAGCGTACAGGAAACTCTGCAATATTCAGTGTGTGTGAGCAGAACCCTGGTGTGTTCTCCGCCTCAGTGCGGTTCTTTAGACACATGAGAACCCAATCGAGCGATCACGCTCGGGTCAGAGAGAGCGTCCGAGCGACGGGGTTTCAATGAACTCGAGTGAGAAAGTGATTCGACTCTGAATCGACTCACTGCAGGAAGTGATTCAAACGGATCTTTATTTTCGCCCCCAAGCTGCTAAACGGAGAACGAGGACAGAGCTGTAGCTCTGAGATGTGAGAAAATAAACACTGGGTGATACGTAAAATGTCATAAATGTCGTAAGCGAGTTATTTATATAATTATCAAATCACTTATTTACCTTTTCGTTTCATTATGTGCCAAAAGAACCAATTTCGCTCTGACTCGGACTCGACAAACGGAATAATAAACGTAAAAGCGCTCTTAAAAATAAAATGCATAGTGTTTCAGATCACAGTATAATGTTATTTAGCTAACAGATTCCTGACCCGCTCTGGTTAAGCAGGTTTTGCGCTGGTTCTGATTCCGAGTCGAGCGTTTCGGTCTCGTCCCAATCCCACTGTGACTAGATTCAGCGTTTACTTAATCGTACAGACTGCGATTTTATTCGCAGGAATTCACATCGATTACTCGCTTACACGTTTAAACACCTTTTCCTTTCTCGACTTAAAATAAATAAAATAAATGTATGCAGAAGTATAAATCAGACCTTAAGGGTGACTCGTGTGGCATAAAATGGCTGAAAGTCGGCCGAGTGGAAAAGTTTAAACATTACATACTGCCGCTTTAAATTCAGTGCCGTCATTCCTACACAACTGTCCATTTCAGTTTGTAATCTGATAGGATCCTGTACGAGATCCTAATGATCTAAGATCAGTTTCATAAAAGAGAGAGAGAGAGAGAGAGAGACAGAGAGACAGAGACAGAGAGACAGAGAGACAGAGACAGAGAGAGAGACAGAGAGAGAGAGACAGAGAGAGGAGCGTTAAAGCTGAAGTCTTTTTTCTAACGGATTTTAAAATAAAGAAACTAAAATTAGTGACTTGTAATAAACTACAGATCATGAAGGTAAAAATTACTGATCCAATCAAAAGCCTAGAAAAATTAAAAATCAAACAACGGGCATGGAAGAGAGCGTGTTTAGCCAGTAATAATAATAATAATAATAATAATAATAATAATTTCAGAGCTCAGACTTGGTGTGAAAGGAGTGTAACCCAGGACAAACCAACCCAGAAGGTTCAGACGGGTTCTGTGGAGAACTTTATGAAGTGGACTCGGGACTGCCGGAGCCGCTGCCCTTGGCTTTGATCTGTAACCAGGTGTCTCCCAGCGCCTGGGCGAAGTGATCATCCACCGACCCGGTGATCGACACGGAGTTAGACGCCACCTCCGGCTCTCTGTAGATGTTCCCCAGACTGCGGCGGAAATGTTCCTCAATCACGGGATCACACACGGCGTTGGCTACGAGAGAGAGAGAGGGAGAGGGAGAGAGAGAGAGAGAGAGAGAGAGAGACACAGACGGGGAGAGAGAGAGAGAGAGAGAGAGAGAGAGAGAGAGAGGGAGAGAGGGAGAGAGAGAGAGAGAGAGAGAGAGAGAGAGAGGGAGAGAGGGGAGAGAGGGAGAGAGAGAGAGAGAGAGAGAGAGAGAGAGAGAGAGAGAGACACAGACGGGGAGAGAGAGAGAGAGAGAGAGAGAGAGAGAGAGAGGGAGAGAGGGAGAGAGGGAGAGAGAGAGAGAGAGAGAGAGAGAGAGGGAGAGAGGGAGAGAGACAGAGAGACAGATGGGGAGAGAGAGAGAGAGAGACAGAGAGAGACAGAAAGATAGAGAGAGACAGACGGGGGGAGAGAGAGAGAGACAGAGAGACAGAAAGAGAGAGGGACAGGAACAGGGAGAGGGACAGAGAGAGGAGAGAAAGACAGAAAGAGATAAAGAGAGAGAGACAGTGAGAGAGAGAGATGGTGATGTTCAGATGGTGTTTAAAGTAGCACAGGTTCAATTTACCTCTCTCTCTCCACCTCTCTCTCTCCCTCTCTCCCTCCCTCTCTCTCTCTCTCCCTCCCTCCCTCCCTCTCTCCCTCTCTCCCTCCCTCTCTCCCTCCCTCTCTCTCTCCCTCCCTCTCTCTCTCTCTCCCCTCTCTCTCTCTCTCTCCCTCCCTCCCTCCCTCACACACACAGAATAACCTTTAAAGGAGTTTCAAACTGGATTCTTTGATCGTATTTGTCATTTTAAATACTGAATATTTAAACCGTTGATTGTGTGAATAAAACGCATTTTCTAAACTCCTTGTCAATCCTGAACAACAGAATAATTATATATTCATGCATATATATATATATAAATTTATAAATGCATATATGAACGTCCTTTATGCCAAACTTTTCTTTTTTAGGGTTTCATATATTTTTAATTGTGCATTCATTTGACAAAAAACAAAGACTTTCCCCCTACATATAAACACGTACCTTTGTTGTGTCTCTTGTATTTTGATTTCTTTATTGTTTTTTTTCGTAACTGAGTAACTTTACGCTAAATGAAACACCAGTGCTTACCGTTAGCTTTGCTCTTGACGTTACTGACGGCGGGGGAGAAGCCGTTCGGAGACATGTGGCAGTTAGAGAGGCTGCACGTGCGGTTGCTCGCCGGAGCGCAGGTGATCACAGACGGGCGATTCTGAGAGACAGTAAATACACAAACACGACTCGGTTTTCTCTCTGCGTGTGGTAATTATTATAATTATTATAATGTTTGTTTTCCCCCGTCGGCGCTACCCCCGAGGCACGGCACTGCTAACTGACCTGCTGCCGCTCTGTAGAGCCGAGCGACGGGAGGAAGGAGGACCTGGCGGCGTCCGCGCTGTTTTTGGTCAGAGCCAGCGGCTGCTCCATGGCGTAGAAGTGGAACGGGGAATACAGGCGGCCGGCGTGGAGCCCACTGATGGCGGAGGAAGCGTGCTCGAACGGGTTGTGGCAGTGAGCCCAAGGTTCCGGCCTGGTGTCTCCGTCCGCTGGATTTCCCCTTACAACCGACACGACAGGAAATGACATCAGGTGCAGCACAAACTGTTTGAACTAAACATTTAAAGGTGGTTTCTGTATATTCTGTGAGACAAAACTCAGACAATGCCACTTTAAGGTGCTGTGAACATCAGGACCTCAATAAAGCAGTGACTTTCACTACAGAGAACTTTTTATAGCCCTTTAACAACTTTATTTAAAAGATATCTTAATAAAGATATCTTTATTCAAAACAAATCTGCACTCCTGCACTCGATACTGCTCTCAAGCTCACACCGCTGTCCCCGACGACCAATCGCTGAACCCCACCGTTCCCGACGACCAATCGCTGAACCCCACCGTTCCAGACGACCAATCGCTGATCCCCACCGTTCCCAGACGACCAATCGCTGATCCCCACCGTTCCCAGACGACCAATCGCTGATCCCCACCGTTCCCGACGACCAATCGCTGATCCCCACCGTTCCCGACGACCAATCGCTGATCCCCACCGTTCCCGACGACCAATCGCTGATCCCCACCGTTCCCGACGACCAATCGCTGAACCCCACCGTTCCCGACGACCAATCGCTGATCACCACTGTTATTGCATCTGTAACTGCTGCCTTCGTGTCTCTGACTCCGCAGTACCACTGCTTAATTTTGTTTAAAAATGATAGAATTTCATAAATATATAAATAGATACTTTGTGTTCCAAGCGATCAAACATTTCTTTCTATAAAAAGTGATTATTTATTAATAATAATTAATATAATTATTATACTATTCTGATTAGACTCTATTGTACTTTACTCCGCTCTGTTCTACGTGTCTTCAGAACGTCTTCCTTCACTAAAGGAACATAAAACATTCTGATATGCAGATGACACGCTCATGACTACGCAAATTAATTCTTTCTAAAACTTTCGAGGCCACTGTCCTGCGAAAAGACTCAACGACGGGGAGGTTTATTAGAAATCACGAGTTTAGACGTACAGGTGAGAGGAAAGCAGGCAGCTCATCTTGGCCATTTGTTCGTTTTGGTACTCCTGACCGCTCCCCACTTCTACATCATCAAACTTCCTTTTAATCGGGCTTATCGGTGTCCCTGTCCTGCTGTTTCCTGTGGAAGAGGACAAAGTGTGCATCCTGGAGTCCCCGGAATCATCTAAAATACAACACACACAAAAACAATAAATACAATCAAAACAACAAAACAACAAAGATGCAAGATCACTCAATTTCCAGTTTCACTTAAAATCCTTCTTATTAACCCTGAGAGTTGTGACACTCAGCTAAACACTGCATGAGAAATAAACTGAAAGTATGAATTTAATATCGAGCTCTAATTTTTTAAATAAATAAATAAATAAAAAGTCAACATTCTGGAGCACATTTAACAAAAAGTGTGTAAGCAAAAGAACAAAACAAGACATTTTGCTAAACCTTGCATGCTAGCTATCACTTCAAACTCAACAAAAAAACAAAACAGAAGGATAATATGACTTAAAAAAAAAGAACAAACAGTTTTAACTCTCCTTTCATATTATTATTCATTAACAAACATTTTATCATCACTTCTATCAGTCTTATACGCGCTTCATACGTATTATACAGCTAGCTAGGCAGCTAGCTCACTTACCCTCGCTAACTATTGATTGTTTAGCTAACTAGCTAATAACACAGATAACATTACAAACACTCACCATCATAAGAATCGTAGTGAAGTCTTCCGATGTTATTGTTCATTTTATCCATAAATCGGTGGCTCAAAAGGTCCATTCTCGTAAGAAGCATTTAGCTTAAAAGCTAGCCAAGCTAGCTAGCTAGCCCAGTCGTAGCTAGCTAGCTTAGCCTTAACGAGAAAAAAGTGATCTAGCTCAATCAACTTTGAGTCGTTTTCTTTTGCTAAAGCCAGATTTAGGTGATTTAGGTGTTAATTACAAGACTGACTAATTTGCACTAGACTTAAGCAGCAAATGTAGTGACTAAATAATATAATTAGCAAAGATTTAAACGTTAAAACTGCAGCAGCGAAGCCGCAGAGTCCTTCTGTCAAACAGCTAGCATGCAGTTTACCTCACAAGCTAATCTGCTAACAAGCTAGCGCCTTCGTTCAAAGTGGAATTGGAGCTGAGGCTAAGTTAGCTAGCTATACCAAAACGTCACACAAAACACTAATATTTGAATTAAATTCGACGGATAGACAGGTTTATATTTGGAAACTACACAAGCAAACCACCTTTATACAATTATAGTCTGATTATTTTAAATTTTAAACCGTTAATTCTTTAACAAAACGGGCTAGCCAGCGAGCTAGCAAAAGATTTTAGCAAATTAGCCCACTATCTCTATTGTGCTGTGGGTTTGGCCTGTAGCTGTGACGTTCACAACAGGAAAAATGATAATAAAATTATTTATTTAATACAATATAATACATTTAACGCAAATTTAATATGAATATAATGTAAAATAGAGTTTTATTGTTATGTTAGTTGGTCTGTTGACTTAAATGAAATGTCTAAAACTGTAGGCCTTAATCTAGATGGTGTTTATAGAAAACAGTGTATTTTATATTTTTATATCCAGAATTTGATCTTTTATGAATCATTTTTGACCCTTTTGGAATCAAAACGCAGGATTTAATTCAATTAAAGTCCATCCTCAATGAACATTTCTTACTTGTTTTGTGATTCATTTGCTATGTAAGCTTTTTTTCAAGGATAAAATGGTGTATATAGAATTATATTTTCATTATATGCATTTATTTATTTACTGGTTTGTTAAAGGAGGAAATCAGTGCAGTTTAACATTTAGTGGTACAAAATAATCAGTTGCACTACACATTAGAGAGCGATCCCTTTCAGAGCTTAGAGATTCATCCTGTTTATTCATTTTAAATTCAAAAATAACATGTATAATGTTGTAATCTGACATCACATTTCATGCCTCTTTATGTTCTTTCGGCCTGGAGATCAGCACATTTCTGTCTCCTCCATTTTATTCCACACACATGCACTGGAAACCCCCTGGTTTGCCTTATTTATTTATTTATTTATCTATCTTTTTTTCCCCCTTTTCTGCAGCGGATTGAAAGCCATTATGGTCGTGAGGCTGTGGAATGGGGGAAGGGGATGGCGGGATGGATGGAGGGAGGGATGGAGGGACGGAGCTGAGCATCTCATCTCCTGCAGGCTTTAGAAGCGTGTGATTGGTGGATGAGGATGAGTGACGTCAGCATCCCAGGCATCGAGAGCTGAGAGGAAGCACAGAGACGCAAGGAGGAAATCCATTCCATTCTGATGTGTGATAATCTCTCGAAAAGCTCACGCATATTCTGCAGTCCTTATCTGAGCAGCGCCGGTTCCTCCATCTCGGATCAGGATTTTAGATTACATCCTCATCCACAGCCATGAACTACCTGCGCCGCCGTCTCTCTGACAGCACCTTCATCTCCAACCTGCCCAACGGTTACCTATCAGACCTGCAGAAACCCGATCCTCCCCAGCCTCCTCCACCATCCGAATCGGCTCCTCAGGTCTCTCCGGGCCAGAACCCGAAACCAGAGAGGAATCCCCAGCCTGCTGCCCAGCCCTCAGGTGCAGGATTCTTCAGCTCCATCACCAACGTAGTGAAGCAAACGGCAGCCTCGGCAGGGCTGGTCGAACAGACACCCGTCCCTGTCGCCAAGAAGTTCAAAATCCTGCTGGTCATCGACGAGCCGCAGCAGGAATGGTAGGTGTGGTGATGCTTTTTGAGCTTCTAAACCCAGAATCAGGTGTGCATGTAATTGTGTGTGGGATTTTTAGGATGAAACTGGTAGTATGTGATGTTTGTATGTTGAAATGAGGTCATGCGTGACTGAATGACCGAATGCTTTGGGTTTTCCTCTCACACACACATGATGCAGCGAGCACGAATCCTCCATCTCCTCTATCACGCATGATGCCATCTTCAGTCATCTCTGTTATAATCTTTATTATATCATGTGAGTGTCTGATTTCATGATTATGATTATGAGGAATTTCCTTGAATCGTTGCCTAAAAGCAGGTATCACAGTACTTATTAATAATAATTATAAAATAAAATATTAACATATTTACTAAATGTAGGTCAAATATGTGATGTCTGTGCATCTAAATGCAGTTATTATACACCAGATTATTCACAAGCATAAATATGCTGTGGTCAGGTGTTGTCTATAAAATATTTACAAGTAAATAAAGCTACAAAATTGCTCTTCAGGATTATAAATGAGATTTTTAACTTGTTCTTAAACATTTTAAAGAAAACTACATAATATTTTTTCCAACTGTTTTGTCCCTCTTTTCATCTTTGGTGCATGTGTAAGCATTATTTCATATTGCTGTTATGATTAATAACTTTTAATGTTTATAATACAGAGATTTATTCCTTTCTTCGTGTAGCGCATTCGACAGTCAACAAGTCGATGAAGCATGAAAAGCTTGAAATAATTAGACTATTTAATTCATGTGTGTTTTTCTTAATTAGATCCCTAATTTGTTTAGCTATGCTGTCGTGCTCTTGGACAGAAATCCGGAAAATTATTTATTACCACCTTTCATGATTGTTTCACAACAAATCCCTTTGGAATAATGATGAAGGCCAGGGTGAAGAGTAGCTGATAACAGCACACGTCTCTGAAAAAGCATGATTTAATAGAATATGTATTGTTTATGGGATATAAGAGCACAGTCATGCTCTGGTTTAAAGCGAGTAAGAAAAGGAAAGTGATTGACTTCACACAAAGGTCACCAAAGTGTCACACAAAGGTCACCAGCTTATAATTAAATTATTATAAATAGATAAGACGTGTAACAGTTAGCGTTTTATTAAGTGTTTTTTTCCTCTTATACCACAGCAACTTGCCGTCAACTACAATTTTTTATTTATTAAAGAAATGTTCACAAAACAAGTTAGTTCCTGTTCTCACTTACGTTATAGCAGCTATAAACACTCGTTCCCTCACCAGCTAATTTAATAAGTTAATAAGACAGCTTGTTACGCATGTTAGCGAGAAACCGTAAAGAAGCTCCTCTGTCCTGAAGATGTCGGAAAACTTACAGTTACAGCTTTACCTCTGACTGTTACAAAGCACTGACACTGGAGACTCCTTCCATACATGTTAAATAAACACATTTCACCTTACAGCAAACTTCTTTTTAATCTGTTTATTATCAGTGGAGCGTCCGCTGTACACGTCCCTGTGAATGAGCTGTTACTATAGAAACGATAACGTATCAGAACGAGCGCATTAATATAAACCTGCGCTACTGTCAGAGCTGCTGTTCTAGAAAATGTAGAACACCTTATGACCAATCAGAATTCAGCAGCGCTGTGGTGTAATATAATATAACGTAATGTTATAAGATTATGTAATTACACACACTCAGGTTATTGAGTGAAACTCCAGCCTTTTCCTCCTGGAGTCTCTGGGCAGGTTGTGAACGCTTTCCGATTCCCGAGAGACGTGACACTGCAGGAAGCTCTGCATTTTACACACATCAATAAAAGTGTCGCTGCAGAGCGTTCCCCTGTTTACACTCCAGAGATCTGAGGAGCTTTAGTGTGTGTGTGTGTGTGTGTGTGTGTGTTGCAGGCCTTGATTAATGTCTTGACATTAAAACAATGGATATACTGCAATCTGGGAAAAGCATGTGTTTAACACTGCCAGCTGGAGTAAAGGTGAAGGACGGAGTGTAGTTCTGATGATGTGGACCTTTTCCATCAGAATATAACGGATATGATGCGTGTAAAATCTTCTCTATAATCCATTTCAGTGCTTATTTTTGTAATGCAGAGGAGTCTTTGTGTTCCTGCCTTCTTCCTAAATGTTATTCAGTTTTTATTATTATGTAGATTACTCAGAATCTTTCAAATATTCAAGATAAATATACAAAAGCTTCATAATTATGTATAATTCCTATCACAAATTTGTACGGAAAGCATATCTAGTCTTTATATGGTGTAGTGTATACAGTATTAATTTTTAGTATTAATACTAAATAAGTAATAATAATATTTAGTATTAATTTTTACAGTATTACAGTATATAGCTCCAGATAAATATAAAATCAAATTTAAGGAAAAAAAATGCATGTTATTGTTTATTTAGTGCTGACCTGAATAAGATATTTCACATAAAAGATGTTTACATAAAGTCCACAAGAGAAAATAATAGCTGAATTTATAAAAATGACCCTGTTCAAAAGTTTACATCCCCTTGATTCTTAATACTGTGTTGTTACCTGAATGATCCACAGCCGTGTTTTTTTGTTTACTGATAGTTGTTCCTGAGTCTCTTGTTTGTCCTGAACAGTTAAACTGCCTGCTGTTCTTCAGAAAAATCCTTCAGCTCCCACAAATTCTTTGGTTTTCCCAGCATTTTTGTGTATTTGAACCCTTTCCAACAATGTATGATTTTGAGATCCATCTTTTCACACTGAGGACAACTGAGGGACTCGTATGCAACTATTACAGAAGGTTCAAACGCTCACTGATGCTCCAGAAGGAAAAAACATGCATTAAGAGCCGGGGGGTGAAAACTTTTAGAATTTGAAGATCAGGGTAAATTTAACTTATTTTGTCTTCTGGGAAACATGTAACTATCTTCTGTGGCCTCTGAAGGGCAGTACTAAATGAAAAAAATACGATATTTAGGCAAAATAAGAAAAATGTACACATCTCCATTCTGTTCAAAAGTTTTCACCCCCCCTGGCTCTTAATGCATGTTTTTTCCTTCTGGAGCATCAGTGAGCGTTTGAACCTTCTGTAATAGTTGCATACGAGTCCCTCAGTCGTCCTCAGTGTGAAAAGATGGATCTCAAAATCATACAGTCATTGTTGGAAAGGGTTCAAATACACAAAAATGCTGGAAAACCAAAGAATTTGTGGGACCTGAAGGATTTTTCTGAAGAACAGCAGGCAGTTTAACTATTATTTTCTCTTGTGGGCTATATGTAAACATCTTTTATGTGAAATATCTACATGAATAACTACTTTCTCACTCTTGGTATGTAGTAAATAATTTGGTAGTGTTTGTTTATACTCATTTTTGTACTTAATTCATCATTTTATAATTCATTCATTCCTTAGTTTTTTATATTAACATTTCATATTTATCTTATTTATTTTATTTTATTTATTTTATCTTCGTGTCACTTTGCATCATGTGTCATTCTTCTTCTTCTTCTTATTCCTCTTCTTCCTCTTCTTCTGTGTAGCTGTAATTTATTTTTAATTTTTATTTATCTTCATCTTTAATTTCTTCTTGTTCTTCTGTTATTATTATTATTATTATTATTATTAGCAGTAGTAGTAGTATTTTGTTTAATTTAATTTTTGGCATTTATATTTTAATTTTGTCTTTTATTGAACCCGTTATGTTCTTATTTTTGTTTCCTATTTTAGAAAGAAAAAAGGACCATTTAATTTTATTTGTAATGCACTTTAAGTTACTACAACTATAAAGTAAATGACGAGGTTGTTTGTTTTAATTATATTGTTATTACAGCTGTAAAATAACTCATGAATTCCGGTCATGAATTCAGATAATTAAATATTTTTATAAGAGTCCTCTAGGCTGAGGGGTTTCTGTGGGCGGTGGCCGTGGCGTGACCTCTCACTCCCGCCGTCGTTACAGCTGTACCTCATTGATCAGCTGCCTCTGGAAAAAAGCCTGGACTGGAACAGACAGTAAACATAGCAGACAGTCGTCTCTTTCCCAAGAACAGAACATCTGATACTCCCACTGGGAATTTAATCCGCTCTACAGAATTAAAGAATTGAGATATCTAAGACCCGACAGTGACACATGACACAGAGTGTGATATAAAATACATGCTTCTGTAACGTGCTTCTGCTAACAGAATGATTGGTATTGTATTGTGAGTGATATTTTAGTAGTTTATATATTCAGCAGGGACTTGTACAGCAGACGCTCACATTAACTAACATTAAACAGAAGACGTTTATTTAATATGTATGGAAGGAGTCTCCAGTGTCAGCGCTTTGTAACAGTCAGAGGTAAAGCTGTAACCTTAAGTTTTATGACATCTTCAGGACAGAGGAGTTTACGCTTCTTTCTTTTACGCTTCCGCTACATGTGTAACAAGCTGCGATATTTTCTTTGTTTGTTTGTTTGTTTGATTAAATTTTAATAAAACAAAAAATTAAGAGAGAGAATAAAGAGAGGCTGGTGAGGGAACGACTGTTTATAGCTGCTATAACATGAGTGACAACAGGAACTACCTCGTTTCATGAACATTAAATGTAACTATAAACGGATAAACGGTGCCGTTATAGGAAAATAATCAACTTTGGGGTTCTTTAAAACACCAATCATATGCCTTGATTTCTCCTGTCGTGTCTGCTCTTTAATTTTATAGTTAAAAATTAAATATATTTCAGCATCTGATTGTTCGTGGTGGCTCACGTCTATTGTTTATCAGCAAAAAATTACTGCATAACCTGCGAAATGAAGACGAATCGCAGTGTGAATCCCTGACTCGCCGTTTGTTCACACCATATGGAGTGTGATTTTGCAAAAAGTTGACAAAGAGAAGGTCGCACTCCACAGCAGTGATCCTGTTTATTATATTTCACTGCAGAACACTGCAGAACAAACAGCAACCTTCAAGTTATTAACCTCTACGCTCCCGAGCGACTGAACGATGCTGTTGTATATTATATAACTCCCAAAACACCAATACACCACTGAAACCATCACTGAGAGCACCTCGGAAAGCGCATTCTCCAGTCGGATATGTTAGGAAATGAATATCGGTTGGATTATTATTATTATTGTTATCATTACAAGCCATCCACTTCATCTCGGGTTTCATATTTCACTACCGTGGAGTGAATGGATGTCGGTTTCATTTTTCTCCAAAGTGATTTAGCTGAGATTCATCAGCACTCATTTATATTCTGAACAGGAGCGTGATGTGAAGAGAAACGTTCTTACACGTAAAATACACTGAATTTACATTAATGTATGTATGTCTTATATCTTATAATTAATAACCTGGCTGTGTGAGTAAATATCATTTTGGTATATTTTCATCCTAAAATCTGAATTTGTATATAAATTTAATTTATTTTCCTAACTCTGTCAGAGTGTTTGATGCTCACGCTTTTTTTTCAAGCTTCTTCACTTAAACCCGGTTGCCAGGGTTTACACCAAATTAGTCTAGTTTTGGAACAAGATTGCAGGAGGAAAATGCAAGTCTATTTAGTCTAGTTTAAAAATACACCACTTCCATCAAGACCTTGTTTTAAAGCAAATGATGGAATTAAATGTAATCAATTTACACAAATATAGGCTACGGCAACCAAAGGCAAAGTGTAAGTGTAGACAGTGTGCATACAATGTAAAGAACCATTTCTTTTTTAACATACTGTATATTGCAAAAAATATTATATAGTGGATAATGGCCGTACCTAGTGATGACGTGCGCACAACAAAATGTCTCAGTTTTCCAACGTCTGAACTTTTTGGGCTAGTTTCAGCTCTTTTCATGTGGTTCCTGAGATGTAGTTAGGCTGTAATTTGAGACATCTGCATCTACTTTTTCTTCTTTAAGATGAACAATTAATAAAAATGCTTCTATTTCACACAGATATGTGGCACATATAGTGCTATGTGCCTGTTTTAGTTTCAGGTGAAAGTATAAAAAAGTAAACCAGTAGAACTGCAAAAGAAGAAAGAAAAGAAAAAAGAAGAACTCATGCTGTTTATAGTACAACTGAATTCAGATTTGACAATAAAATTGAGAATAAATAAAAATAATATGAAAGTGCTTGTTTGTAATCCAGACACATTATCAAAAAGGGTATAAAAAGGATAAACATTTTTTTTAATTGCCAAACTGCATCGCTACCAAAGGATGTGCCATCAGTTCTTTTATGACAAAGCAACTCTCTATGCCAAATAATATGTAAATTATTGTAAACTATTGAACAATATGTAAGATCTTTCATATCACAGGCAGTGAAAACTCAGCTTCTTAATATAGTAGCTATTTGGAGAGCGTTCCGAGTGGCAGGTTCTCGCTTAACTGCTAATCTACGAGACCTAAAATTACAGGGTGTGTACAGAACAGCTGCACTCACCAACCGCTTCTTAAAGAAAAAAAAGAACAAACAACAACTGACTAGAGAAAGAAAACCAGCAGAGAACCTCTACAGTAACACACATTAAACAAAAAAATCACTAATTACAGGGGCGCCAAAATATATACACGTCAGTTAGGGTACTGTCAGAGATAAAACTGTATTTTGTATTCAGTAGAGTTTGTCTCGGTGCTTGGCAGAACCTCAGGTTCCTTATTTTCATGCACAATACACAGCTTCCCTGCGGCTTTCCATCTGTTTCTGATAACTCACAATGCAGGTCACACACCACGTCTATTTATACACTCTTAGAAAAACTTAGAACCCATAACAGTTCTTCAGTTGTCCATTTTCGGAGAACCCTATAACCGAATGTTTCTCTTGCAGAACCCTTTTAGCTAAGTTAAGCTTGAAGAACCTTGAAGAACCCTTAAAGAACCCTTGAAGAACCCTTGAAGAACCCTTTTCTGACCAGTAATTTGGAGGTTGTACCACACACTTATTAATTTTAGAACTTTTAATGGTTCTTCAGTTATATCTCTATATCTGGTTCCACGCAGAACACTACATCAGATTGTTTTCCTGTCAGAAAGAGTTCCAACACACATCAAGAACCGTTAATTATCCAAAAAATCCCTTTTTCTAAGAGTGTACCAAGTACCAGGAAGCTAAATGTTAAACATCTGACAGGTTCTAGATATTAAGAAGAAAATAATGAGGAAAAAATATGATTAAAAATCCTTCAGAAATCCTGTAATAAATGAGATTAGCTTATTTTAGCCAGCTAGAAGGACAATCAGAACCCTTAAGCGTTCTAAAATAAGCTAATAATATTTGTTACAGGATTTCTGAAGGATTTTTAGTCACATTAACGTTAGCCACCTAGCTAAATCTAGTCAGCTAGCTAATATAACCTCTCCTGAGAGAGGATTTTAAATCATGTATATAATTTTCACTATTAATCTTGCTAGCTAGCTCGCTAAAATGAGCTAATGTCATTGTGACAGGATTTCTGAAGGATTTTTGTCTTCATAACCTGTGATGCTAATCTGTATAATCTAGCTAACTAATATTCACTAATGTGAAGAAGCTTTTAAATCATCTGTATGTCCATAAATGAAGCTAATGTTGATGCTAACACAAGACAGCTAGCTAATATTATAACCTGAGAGAGGATTGCTAGCTCACTAGCTAATATTAGCTAAACTGAGATAGGATTTTAAGTCATCCATGCATGTTCTTATTCTGCACTGATAATGCTAACTTGCTATTTAATATTTGCTAATCTGTGAGAGGATTGTAAAGTCATCCATAACCTGCACTGCTGATCTTGCTAACTACCTGTGTAAAATGAGCTAATCTCATTTGTGAGAGGACTTCTGAGGAATTTTTAGTCATGCTAGTGCTAGCCAGCTAGCTAACGAGCTAATCTCATTTGTGACATGATTTCTGAGGGATTTTTCGTCATGCTAGTGCTAGCCAGTAAGTTAACATGAGCTAATCTCATTTGTGATATGATTTCTGAGGGATTTTTAGTCATATTAGTGTTAGCCTGCTAGCTAACATGAGCTAATCTCATTGTGACAGGATTTCTGAAGGATTTCTTGCTAGCTATCATGAGCAAACCTGACGGGATATCTGAGAAGTACATCTTTGGGTGCATCATAAAACTACTTTTAATGGCTACACAGAATGTCAGAAAAGATTTTAAAATATAGCAACTAACCGCAGTTAAGCCTATTATAGATATATGTTGTAATTAAAGGTGCAGGAGAATTTTGTTTCTTTCTAAGACTTAACCATGATCAATACATGATCAATACATGATCAATGTCTGAGGATCGCAACTCACAGGATTAAAGAAGGGAAAATGAACACTGTCGGATTTAACGCTCATCTTCATCCGTTACTGGGTTTGTTTATCCGTGTTATAGACTTGTTTATGCCTGTTATTAACACAAACTCTCTCTTCCTTCAGCTTCCTCAAGCTCAGTGTGTTTATCTTTAGCTAATGAGCAGCAGTGGGAGAGAACAGGTGCTGCACCGCTTACGCTCCATCCATTAGCATCAATATCATAGATCTTTCCTTTATCCTATAGAACAACATCCTCACAGGAGCAGCGCTGGAACAGAAATAGCTTCAAAACTGAGCAGTTTTGGATGTTAGTTGGGAGGAAAAAAAAAGCAATATATTTCATACTTTCCAAAACTAAATCCAGCACAAACACAAATCTGTCTTTTGGTTTATCGGTTTATCGTTAAACGCCGCCATCTGCCTTTGTTTAATGAGTTCCTAATAATTGGGAGAGAACATGCACAGTCACACAGTCACAAAATCTGCCTAATGCTGATGTAAAGTAGCTGAACATGCGTCGCTGGTGTAGATTTATCTTCTCACGCTTTGATCTTCCTGTGAGTCATCGTCATCTCCGTCATCTCCGTCATCTCCAGCTGCGAGGTTTCTCTCCTCAGATCAGCGAGGAAGCTTCAGTGTGAATAATTCACAAAATGAGAGATGCACAGTGTAAACAAACACACATCTGTTGTCGCGATTTGTTGCTCTTTCAATGGGCCGATGCAAACAATGATTATTATTTACCATTAGAGTACTGTTTCTCTAATTCACTTTAAACACAATAACACATTCAAAGATTAATCTGCACACTGAGAAGAGCTACAAGCAACACATCACGTCCGATCCATTTAGTTAATGCTGTAAGACATTTGCTTTATTAAGCTTCATAACATAAATCACATTTCTTCTTGGAAAACAGCCACAATAACTATTAGTTATAGCTTGGATAAATAAAATAGAATCAAGTAGTACATATAAAAATATACAAATAAGACCTAAGGCCAAAGTTTTTTAGCCAGTGATCCCATTTTAAGGGCCTGAAAAGCTTGAGACACCTTCATCACCTTTTCATATTTACCATAATGAAAATGTGTAATATATATATATACAGTTCTGTGCAAAAGTCTTAGGCACATGTAAAGAAATGCTGTAGAGTAAAGACGCCTTCAAAAATAATGAAATTAAATGTTTCTACATTTAAAAAAATCCTATAAAGAGCAGTAAACAGTAATAAATGAAACAAAGTCAGTATTTAATGTGACAATCCTTCACTTTAAATAAATAAACAGTATCTGAGGTGCAGTGTGTGCAGTTTTATAAGGAAATGAGCTGGAAGTGTTACTGAGCATCTTGCAGAAGCAGCCACAGTTCTTCTGGAGACTTTGACTGTCGACTCGCTTCTTATTTCTGCAGCGAAACCCAGCAGCCTTCATTATGTTTTTATCTGAAAAGTGTCTCTTATGGAATCTGCTGCTTTCTTTACTGACATACAAACATTTTTCTGGAACGTTTCATTTTGTGCTGGAAAACTAATGTTTGGAATCTAAACTGTTTTTGTAATGAATCAATAATGTAGAAGCCAGAAAATAAGCATCTATAACAAAGTTTGTACTAAAAAATAAAAAATTAGGGTGTCAAGACTTTTGCACAGTACTGTATATAAAATAATAATATTAATGATAGGCCTACTATTTTAAAAATTCACACTTCATTTCTGTTAAAGATTAAAATTGATCCTGACAAAGCAAATTCAACTAAAAAAAACCAAAACAAAATCATTGCTACACTCCAAAAAACACGTAGGCCGTATCTCTCATCACGTTTATCTGTTATACACCAGAGAGAGGAAGATCACACACGGGTTCTTAATATTTCCATATTTAATAATGTTTTTATGACTCAGTGTGTGTAAGAGTGTGTTACTGCAGGCGCCTTACACTCACACTGGCTGCGTTTACATCCACATCAAATTCTGTTTAAAGTTTATATTCAGTTTATAAAGTTTATATTTATTAATTATTGAATTTTGTAGTGTTTCTAGCTAGAAACTATGAGAGTGCTGCACAAATATTCGCTTATTTCATTAACAACAGCGTCACTGTGTTCTGGTGTAAACACAAGGATTTCCTTTTTAATTATTATTTTAAAATATCCCATAAATCTCCGGTCTATGCCCCGGAACTACATTACAATAACGATTAGTAAAAATCTCCTGCAACCTCAAGATTGAGAACAGATGACGTAAGGAATCTGAGCAAATTCCCAGCACTTAAATGGAACAAATCTTCATAAAACAACCTCGTTTTTTACTCTAAGAGCCTTTTAAAACACATTTAAATGCAGGCTAGTTGCCAAATTAGCAATTAGCACTTAACAGATCATGACTGTCCCTCAGTAGCATCACTCTGAATGTAGAAGGAATGCAGTGAGAAGAAGCAGTTACTTTTCCACCAGTGCTGCAGAGAAGTAGCTCAGATTCACAAAAATATCAAAGCTAACCAAGTTACATCTCATGCTTTTGCGTTACAGGAAGTTTTTATTGTAATTTAAGTAAATAACGCATCAGTAATAGATTGTTTAGTTGATATTTTTCCTGCTACGTTTTTGCGCTTTGCTGATGAAGTTTTCAAGATTGATTTTTAACTTTCTTTCTAACTTTTTTTTTTAAATACTCCTTTCAGTTTTCTTACCCTATTTAAAGGTCATTAACTGCATCATAAAATAGAAATGTCTACAAAGAAAAAAGTTTGAATCTTAGTGGCTTAAATCTTACTTTCACCTCAGAATATCCATATCCTTAATATGCAGATTTTTCCTAAAATAGTTTAGAAATTCCTGTATTTTTCCAGGGTGGTCTGATCACTGCATTTCCTGCATTTCTTTTTTTTTTTAAAAAAAGAAACCCATCAATGATATCCTTCTAGGGTCTCTATCGCTTTGGCTTTTATCCTTTTCTACTTTGCATATTGTACATAATAGTGTATGCTGCTGTCGAATTCTGGATTCTTATTCTAATGCATTATCATTTCTATAAAACAGCTCATTCACGAAGAATAAAGGGATGAAAAAAATTCATCACTATGGTGAAGTTTTCTGTAAGCAGACATTTGTCTATTTAACATTTATGAAAGGATGTGTCTGGTGTTAATGCAGGGTTTACACTTTTCCCACTTTTCTTTGAATAGCTCATGATTTTTTCTTTCAGGAGACGTATTTCATCGCACTCTATATGCTGTACATGTTTGGCATTCCAGTAAAATGGGCTTAACTCTAATAAACCTCTCTGTAAAGCCATAAGAGTGCAATTCAACACTATAGCCACAATCACTGCTCATTATTTTACATTCACACGCCGTGTCGGTGTCTTCCACAGGGCCAAAGTGTTCCGAGGAAAAAAGCTGCAGGGAGATTATGAGATTCGGGTGGAGCAGGTGAGTTTGGAATAAAGTGACATCTATCTTTTATTACTTAGGATTTATGATAAATATACTGTATGAATTAATTTCTATATTCTAGGCTGAGTTTCATGACATCAGCGTGGTGTCTCACGCTAACGGGACCTGCAACGTGGCCATGCAAGTCCTCAGGAACGGGACCAAGGTGGTGAGGTGAGTCTGCACACGTACAGTTACATTATTTAAAACTGCTTTTTTATTATTATTATTATTTAATATATTATACTGTATCAGTCAAAGTCAGATTTTTAACTGCTAAATTATATTTCTTAAATAGAATTACATAATGTAGAAGTTAAATACAGTGTGTTCTCACTGAAAACTCTAAAACTACAATGGTACTCTAGGTAATTTTCGCCAATTTTGTGGAAATTGTTATTTGCTTTACAACACACATTTTTTTTCACTTACAAAATAAAATTTGAGTTTCAGATTTGTTTTATCTTTCCAAATCCCCTAATGTGGGATGATTAAACAAATCTGAAGCTCAAAAAATCTGAAACTCAAATTTTATTTTATTATTTTTAAGTGATGCAAAAATAAAAACAAGTGTAGAAGTAAAACAATAGAAGAAAAAATTTATAACAAAAAAATTGTAGGTTATAATTTTACATAAAAACACATTCTGCATTAATGACAAACTTCCTAAAAGCTGTAATTTACTACAAGAATGTTTTTAAGTAATTAAAAAAAAATAAGACATTCTTAAGACATTTATGTGTCAAATGATATTTAGCTTAGTACTGATCACACCATGATTAAACACGAGGAACAGACCTGGAGAATTAACGCTGTATGTTCGAGTTCATGCGGTACTGATTTAAATAAATTATTTGTTGTTTAATAATTAAAAGATAAAGAGTGTAAATGGGATTTTCAGTTTCAGTGGGTTGGTTCCAACAGCTAAAATAGGATTGTCCCAATTTTAAAAGCTGTGTAAATAAGTATGAAAAAAATGTTCAGTGTCTCATTGTATTGGTGTGAGTTTAGCTGAAACACACAGTGTGCGTGTGTGTGTGTGTGTGTGTGTGTGTGTGTGTAGCCTGCAGTCAGCCCACTGCCTGTCTGTCTGCTGCAAGATAATTGTGTTGCGCTAATGGCTGGAGGAATAAACCACATCACATCGCCCACACACACACACACACACACACACACACACACACACACACACACACAGAGAGAGAGAGAGAGAGAGCTGGTCCAGCATTATAAGTAAGATGTAGGAGGTTGTACTGCAGAGACTGATATATTCCTGTCTCCAAGCAATGTCAACTTTCACCTCACCTGTCAATCAAATCTTTATTCTAATAAATAATCTAAATATCAGAGCAAATATTAAACACAAGAACACATCAATTAGAAGTGACACGCATTACAGTGGATGTTGTTATGAAGTGTCCCAGTTAGAAGCTGGATATTCTTTCTCCACACCTTTTTAAAGACTATTAATTCCACTGTGACATCTATAATTAAAGCTCCTTGTTCCAAGCAGTTTTAATCGTGCATTTCTACATCCTTTGTTTAAAAAAAAATCTTTTTTGAATCAGGCAATACACAATCATTCCAGGCCGATCTCCAACCTGCCTTTTATTTCCAAGATTCTGGAGAGAGTTTTCTATTCGTAGCTCTGCTCCTATCTAAACTCATTGAACGGTTTAGATACACTGCAGTCTGGCTTTAGATCTTTGCACAGCACAGAATCTGCATTGCTGAAGGTCACTAATTATATTTTGCTCTCCATGGATTCTGTTTCATAAGTTGTGTTAGTTTTATTAGATCTCAGTGCTGGGTTCGATACTATCAACCATTACATTCTCCCCAATCATCTCGAGTGTTTGGTTAGCATCCAGGGAACGGCCCTTCTGCGGTTTGCCTCCTATCTAAAAGACAGAACGTTTTCTGTAAACTTAGGGAATTTTTTTTTCTACGCCGGCTCAGTTATCATGTGGTGTAGCTCAAGGGTGGATTTTAGGACCCTTACTATTTTCCTTGCACGTGCTTTCTCTGAGCTTTATGTTTCAGAAATATAGCATATTTTATCACTGTTACACTGACAGTTCTCCAACATTGGCTGGCAAAAATTATTTTTACAATTAAGCGAAAGTAAAATGTCCTCTTTACCTGAACTGGTTGCCAAGGTACATCCTCTGTCGTCGTATTTACAAGATCATGTAAGACGTCTTGGAGTGATTTTAGATTCATCATCACTTTTCAACAAGCAGATCAGTGCTGTAGTTAAGGGTAGCGTTTTCCATCTGCAGCTGGTTCTCAATGCAGCAGCTAGGCTTTTAACAGGGTCAGGAAAGAGGGATGACGTTTCCTCTGTATTAACATCTCTACAGCGGCTTCCTGTGAAATTCAGGGCTGATTTTAAAATTCTGCTCTGTCTGTGAGGCACTTTCTGGTCTGTGCCCAAATATATCAGCGATCATATTCTTCCTTACTCCTCCACCAGAGCGCTCAGGTCTTCTGATCAGCTTCTTTTGAGAGTTCCTCGTTGTCTCTATAGAGCTAAAGGTGATCGTGCCTTTCCTGTGGTAGGTGCTGCTGGAACTGTCTCCTTTTCCATGTGAGATCAGCTTCTTCAGTAGCCACTTTTTAATCGTTTTGAAAATGTATTTTTATTCTTCAGCTTTTGAAAACGTCCTTTAATAGGTTGAAATATATAAATACTTGATGCTGTATTTAAAGGTATTTATTTATTCATTCATTCTTCTTCTTCTCATTATTATTATTATTATTATTATATATTTATACATAATTCTGTTATTGTTTTTTTGTTTGATCAATCTGTAAAGCACTTTGGGTCAGCTTCTGTTGTTTTTACGTGTGCTGTACAAATAAAGGTTGACTTGGGCCACGCCTCCTTTTTAAGACTGACAGACACAGAGGCCACGTCCCCTTTACTGGGACAGACAGGTACAGAGGCCACGCCCCCTTTACTGGGACAGACAGGTACAGAGGCC
The DNA here is from genome assembly GCF_027358585.1 of Pangasianodon hypophthalmus. NCBI lineage: Eukaryota > Metazoa > Chordata > Actinopteri > Siluriformes > Pangasiidae > Pangasianodon > Pangasianodon hypophthalmus. The sequence continues at coordinate 627,839 of NC_069725.1, forward strand.
ACGCCTCTTTTATTAAAACTGAATCACAGAGACCACACCTCATTTTCTGAGACTGACAGGTAAAAACCACACCTCAATTAAAAGTGACAAGCACAGAGGCCACGCCTCCTTCACTGTTACTGAGACACAGAGGCCACGCCTCCTTCACTGATACTGAGACACAGAGGCCACGCCTCCTTCAATAATACTGAGACACAGAGGCCACGCCTCCTTCACTGATACTGAGACACAGAGGCCACGCCTCCTTCACTGTTACTGAGACACACAGAGGCCACGCCTCCTTCACGGTTACTGAGACACACAGAGGCCACGCCTCCTTCACGGTTACTGAGACACAGAGGCCACGCCTCCTTCACGGTTACTGAGACACAGAGGCCACGCCTCCTTCACTGATACTGAGACACAGAGGCCACGCCTCCTTCAATAATACTGAGACACAGAGGCCACGCCTCCTTCACTGTTACTGAGACACACAGAGGCCACACCTCCTTCACTGTTACTGAGACACAGAGGCCACGCCTCCTTCACTGTTACTGAGACACAGAGGCCATGCCTCCTTCACGGTTACTGAGACACAGAGGCCACGCCTCCTTCACTGTTACTGAGACACAGAGGCCACGCCTCCTTCAATAATACTGAGACACAGAGGCCACGCCTCCTTCAAGGTTACTGAGACACAGAGGCCACGCCTCCTTCACTGTTACTGACAGGCATCAAAATTTCTGTGAATGTTTTGTTTTAAAAGTCTACTTTTCTCCTCAGGTCTTTCAAGCCCGACTTTGTCCTCATTCGCCAACACGCCTTCAGCATGACGGAGAATTCTGATTTCCGGAACCTGATCATCGGTCTGCAGTACGCAGGAGTCTCCAGCATCAACTCTCTCCAGTCCATCTACAACATGTGTGATAAACCGTGGGCGGTGAGTCGCTTTACGAACATAACTCACTCAGAGTAAAGCGCTATCTGCCCTCTTCTACATACATGACCTTATAGATGCCCATGATTGGCTAGTGAGAGAGCAGGACCAATTTTACCCTCCTTGACTTCTGGCTACGGCTGTGGCATTGTTATGATTTAAACTCGTGATCTCCAGACGGTAGCGTGAACACTTTTCCATTGCGCAACTATGACAACCTGTCACTTCATATTAACGTCCTGAAAGAAACCGATTCCAAAATAAAGCTGTTCAATCAGGACAAAAGTAATGGCACCCTATAAAAGGAGGAGGAGTTAGTGTGTGTCTAGTGTGTGTCCGACACGCTGCAGTGGCTGAGCTGCATTACTGGAAGATTTACCGTGCTTAGGAAGCACTCTTTCTCCATTTAATCGCCTTTTTGTCATTTTCAGCTCTCTTTGACTTTTATATCGTTTTCTGGGCGTGGCTAAATGTAAATCCTGTGAATGCGATTGCTAATTAATGACTGATTGGCGTTTATCAGCATACGCCATTGAGAACCAACATAATCAAAGTTACTGAAATGTTTGTAAATCTGGCAGGAATTTTTAGTTCAGAAACATTTACACAAAACCTTATTAAAATATTAATAAAAGTAATAAAAGCCTAATTGTTTTATTTTATTTTTGAACAGAAGACGCATGCTGATGCAGAGTTAAATGAGAATAACGATTGTGTAATAATCTGGGTTTTATTTGCGGTCTGCAGTTTGCTCAGCTGATCAGCACACACAGGAAACTGGGAGCTGAGAAATTTCCACTGATCGAACAAACCTACTACGCAAACTACAAAGAGATGGTGAGAGATTTATTTATTTATTTATTTATTTATTTATTTATTTATTTATTTATTTATTTATAGATTTTCTTATAGACACCTCCAGGAGTCACAGTGACACCAAAGTAAAAAATAAAGACAGTAAAAATGAACAAGAGCTGCAGTAAGGCTCACTCTGTTGTTATAAACCATATATACCTACAGTACAGTAAGTCATGCGTTTATTTTGCTATTCTTTAGGTAACCATGCCAACCTTCCCTGTGGTGGTGAAAATTGGACACGCCCACTCCGGTGTCGGTAAGGTATGTGTCAGCTCAACCTCCAAAATATATACACTCTGAGAACATGCAGAACTTTTAAGGGTTCTTTGGTTGTTTCTCAGAGGAAAACTTCTGCGGAGAACCCTACAACACAATGTCCCAAGTAGAACCGTTTTAGGAGGATAACAACCCAGAGTTATCAAACGACCCCTTAAAACACACACGCTTAGGAAACAAGGGTTCTTTAAGGTTCTTTAAGGTTCTTTAAGGGTTCTTTAAGGTTCTTTAAGGGTTCTTTAAGGTTCTTTAAGGTTCTTTAAGGGTTCTTTAAGGTTCTTTAAGGTTCTTTAAGGGTTCTTTAAGGTTCTTTAAGGGTTCTTTAAGGTTCTTTAAGGTTCTTTAAGGGTTCTTTAAGGGTTCTTTAAGGTTCTTTAAGGGTTCACTGCATAAATTAACAGCATAGCTTCTTTAAAAGAGATCTTCTTCCAAACCTTTCTGACAGGAAACCACTCTGTTCTGCATAGAACCTCTAAAGGTTCCACCAGATGGACAACAAGATAAATTTTTTTAAAAGTGTACAAAGTGCTCCAGAATTATTGGCACCCTTCATGAAAATGAGCAAGAATTAACATATTAAATGAATATGTACAATATGCAGCATATACATACATACAATATTATGAGCTTAAACATATTAGGATTCTGTAGAATTTTAATTTTAATACAATAGATTTATTTATTTATTTTATTTTTATGCCCTCACAGAGTTTCTGAAGACTGAGAATAATATTTTTTCCAAGAGTGACAATTTGCCAAATATTTCTTATAACGGATGACAGCCATTTTGCCATGTTTTTGGAAAAAAGAATTACTTACAAAATAAAGTGATTATGTATTATATATTAAGTATATGTGATTAAGAATTTTGTTAGAGAACAAAAAATGTTATATATTTTTAATTGTTAAAAAATAGTAGTAAAAAAATTTATTAGAAAAAAAGTAAAAAAATTGTAAATATTTTTTGGGTAAAATGTATTTGATACAGTAATTTTTACCTTTTATTTATTTTAGAGAAACTGAACACTTTTCCTAACTAATTAGCTAATTAATTAGTGAACTAAATAAAGAATTAATTAAATAAATAAGAAGAATGCCAACAATTCTGGAGTACATGTAGATAATATAGGTTAAGTAACAGAAGCTATTATTTTTACACTTTTGCCCCCTGTGTGAAGGTGAAAGTGGACAATCACACGAAGTTCCAGGACATCGCGAGCGTGGTGGCTCTCACGCAGACCTACAGCACGTCCGAACCCTTCATCGACTCCAAGTACGACATCAGGATCCAGAAAATCGGAAACGACTACAAAGCCTACATGTAAGTACAGCTGTCCCAGTGAACATCTCCTCATTATTTTATTTTATTTAACATAAAGATGATGTGGCTGTGTTTCAGGAGAACCTCCATCTCAGGAAACTGGAAGTCCAACACAGGAACAGCCATGCTGGAGCAAGTGGCCATGACGGACAGGTAACACCTTCACTTCCTGTTTCTCCGATTAAAATAAGCTCAGAGCACATTTCAGCCGTATTTTTTTAAATGTTGTTTGTTAGCACACTGTGAATGAGTTCTCTATGAGCTAATAGAGAATATTAATATTGATTACTTTGTTTTGTTTTTTGTTAGTTTAATTATTATTATTAATATTATCAATTTAATTGTATTTTATTATTAACTGTCTTTTGATGCATGTCTATATATTCTTATATAAAGTGCCTTGAGAGACCTTTTTAAAGGCGCTATATGAAAAGAGTTTTATTATTATTATATTATTATTTATTATTATTATTATTATTATTATTATGAAACTGTATATATTCTCTATAAACTATATAAACTATATATAAATCCTCTTTTGGTATAAACACCATTAATCATTCTTTTTTTTAATAAAATGTATATAATCTATATAAAGTAAAAGTACTTCGATGGTTTTTTTGGTCATAGAGAGAAAATTAGAAGCAGGAATAAGTTATTTAAGTATCATAGATTTTTTAAAAGTTTAGTCTCTGTAAAAGATAAACGAAGACTCTTACCTGGTGTGTGTGTGTGTGTGTGCGCGTGTGTGTGCGCGTGTGTGTGTGTGTGTGTGTGTGTGTGTGTGTGTGTGTGTAGGTATAAGCTGTGGGTGGATACGTGCAGTGAGCTGTTCGGGGGTTTGGATATCTGTGCAGTTAAAGCCATTCATGGTAAAGATGGAAAAGATTACATCACTGAGGTGCGTTTATCACGGCACTAAACCTTCTTCATTACCTGTTTATTACCTGTTTATTACCTGTTTATTACCTGTTTATTATTTATTAAAGTCACCTGAAACTTTATTACACAGATGATTAAATTTAAACCTGCAGAATGTCAAAGTGTGAAATCTGTCACTCAGTAGAGTTGTCCAATCACGTTCCAGTATGCAAATGATTTGTGAATTGAGGGGAAGGGGGCGGGGCCTGAAGACTTGGGGGCATTCCCTAATTAGCATATTCATAAATCTGGATTTCTTAATTAGGCTACAAGTGTAGGAATATGTTTAGTGACTCGGCCATACTACAGTTAAATGCAGAATTTATTTATTTAAATTTAAATTTATAAAAATTTTTGATGAAATTTTTTA
>NC_069725.1:637500-675000 GCF_027358585.1 Pangasianodon hypophthalmus
CTGTGTGTTATCTAGTAAAATATTCATTAATAATTAGTGTGGTTTATATTCACGGCAGCTTGGTTTTTGGCAGATTTTTGGCTGATTGCACTCGAGTTTACTTGCTGTACTGTAGAGATGTGATTAAACTACAAACGACGGCTCTATGCTATGATCATTTCTATGGAACTCTACACAGACGGTTATGTCGTAAGCCATATGAGCGCGAGGCGACGGCGGACGCGAGTGCGTTCTGTATTTTTATTTCCTCGTGCGAGTGTCACTGTGATGAGAGCTCGCAGGTGCTGAAGGTTTGCGTTACTGCCATTCTTTACATTTCTGCCTTATTTCACGTCACAATAAGTGCAATATATATCTATATATATCTATATTTATATTTACGTCTGTATTTAATCACAGCCAGATTAATGATTGTAGAGCTAAAAGTCTGCATTTCGGACTCGGCCCTGTGTATCGATGTATTATATTTTTGCTTTGTTATTTTTTTAATTTATTTTTATTTTTTAAATCCAGAGCGTACAAGTTGCTGTGATGCATGAGAGAGTGGAAATTGACGTGTTGTAACATGAACATGTGTGTGTTGATGTTGATGTTCACAATAACACTGTAAATGTCTGTTAATGAACCTCGACAGCTAGCTTCAGCAAGATATTAACATTCGTGTCTTTGGTTTATATATATATATATATATATCTATATATAAATATATATATATAGTAATATATATATTACTGTTGTGGTAAAAACATAGCGCATGACAGTATTTCACTGAAATTGTATATTTCTATCTCTAATCAGAGTTGTTTGATTTAATCGTGAGTGTGTAACGTACTTGTGTGAATCCAAAAACACGTCCAAAAAGCTGTGTGCTAATATTTTAAGCTATAAATATACATTTATGGATATATAATATATAATATCATATAATGTAATAAGGATCAAGGCCAAGTTTAAACGAATCTTTAGACAAGTCTGAAGACCTTCTGAGAAAGTACCTTAAAACGTTTAAAACAGAATGGGGGGAAAAAATCCCAAATCGAACATCAGTGCATTTGTAATGTAAGATCTTCCTTTCTCACAGGCAATAAAGGTCACATTGCAATATAAATACTATCCATGTCAGTATTTTCTTTATTTCCAGGCAGTCAATACACATGATGCTAAATTAACTACAATTATCACACAATTTACATGTTTAAACACATGGTTCAAAAAAAAAAAAAAAAAAAAAAAACATCATATCAAGTGAAAATATCTGAGTGAATATTATCAAACATAGCTAGTATTTCCAATTATACCATAAATATCAGATTATTAAACTTATCTCTAGACATCATTTACTAATTTTAAGCTTGAAATAGTTTTGTTCTGTTGAGCAGATAATTTTGCTAATTTATTTGCTAAGCATTTATTTCTAAAAAGAAGCAAAATTATCTGCCAATAGACTGAGAAGCTTGAAATGAGTCAAAATGTCTAGAAATAGTTTTGATAATTTCATTCTGTACTGTAAGTGTTTACGGTAATCTCGTAAGAGGAAATACATTTGACTATATTCAAGATCATTTCCTAAGATGTCAGTTTTTGCCATGTTTAGACAAAAAAATCAAATTTATATAACTGTTTGTTAACTGTTTAACTGTTATATAACTGCAATTTTTTTCCCTTTCAGCGTTCTTTTAAGACAGAAAAACCAGTCCAAAAACTTTACAGTGAAAAGTTCTTAATAATTCTTTGCGCAAAGCTGTAGACAAATTAGACTGGATTTGATTGGATGGTGTAAATTAAAAAAAGACACAGAATGATTGACCTGGGAGTCTCAGGAAAGAATCTTTGACTCGTCGTCGTTAGGAATTGTAACGAGTCCTTTAAAGATGTAAATGAAAAGATGTAAGCAGTGAAGAAGTGAGTTTTTTGTTTAAATGGAGAGGTGATTGAGTAACAGTACAGCAGACTGTAAGAACTTGGGCTCTATTATTAGTTCTAGTTTGAACGTTGATGGTCACTATGTTCAAGTTTATGAACTAATAAAAAATTACCAGTTGCATTAAGCGACAGTGAGTTTCAGCGAAACCTTTAATAAACTTTAAACCTAGACGTAACGCACCGTAGTGCAGCGTTACAGCCATTTAGTTTTCTTTCTACAGCCATTTTGTTTACGGTATATTTCTTCATGTAGATAGTTATGATAATGATAAATGATGACATGGACATGGACACCTCATTGGATTACAGTTTCTGTGAGCGAACACATACGCAGGAGAGACTGTAAGACTACAGATCAGCCATTTTTCTATCAGTCAGTATAGCCAGCTGTTCACGCAGCTCAATTACAGCTCAGTGACCTGGAGGAGATTTATAATCTGAAGTTCAGATGATGTTCATTAAGGGTTAAAGGTGAACACTTTCTCCAAAGGACAGACCAAAGAACGCGTAACAGTGCCAGAAAGAAAGAATTTACGGATGTCTAATTAATCTGTTCTTTTGTACAAATGTATTGGCACCCTTCTACCCCTTGGTGTTATGTTGGTTTCTTGCCATTCAATTCAATTCAATTTTATTTGTATAGCACTTTTAACAGTGGACATTGTCACAAAGCAGCTTTACAGAAATAAATGGATTCACAAAAATATATTTGAATATTTGAATTCATCACTGTGAATTTATCCCTAATGAGGAAGCCAGAGGTGACGGTGGCAAGGAAAAACTCCCTGAGATGATGTGAGGAAGAAACCTTGAGAGGAACCAGACTCAAAAGGGAACTATCCTCATCTGAGAGCAACGGATAGTGCCATTATAAATAAATCCCTTCTATTATTGTGTACTATATGGACAAATAGTGCAACCAATAAATTCATCACAGTTTTCGCAAGAAGTCCGGCTGGTTAAAATCTATCCACTGTCCACTGATGGAGTCCTGAGTACGAAGCTGCTCGTGGCAACTGCAGCCCCAAAGCCACTACAGCAATCGCAGTCCCAAGCCATTACAGTACAGCTCCCCATATGTGATCCCCAAGCCATCTCCACAGCCCCCAGGTGGCACCATCCCCAGCAATCCCACTGATCTTCAGGCCGTCCATGTGGAGCCCCAGCAGCAGCGAGCGAACTCAACCGATGAGAACTCCAACCAGAAGTAGGGCATCAGGATGGATCAGGCAGCGAGGAGGAGCAGAAGGGGTCAGAATCACTGGCATCTCAGGAGTAGCATGTGTAGCTCGACAGAGAGAGAGAGAGAGAGAGAGAGACAGAGAGAGAGAGATGGAGAGAGAGAGATGGAGAGAAAGGAAGAGATTGTTAGGTATGCTTTTGTCCTTTTTGTCCTCTTTCCACAGATGGACACGTGGATAAAACCCCTCCACTGACGTACACAGATGTATAAAAGATCTTCTTTTTACTGTATGAACTTGTCAGAGGTTGAGTTATGGGTTTTCAGTGAACTGTATAAATAATACATTTTTGAAAATATGCCAAGAATCCTAGGACTAGGTTGCAAAAGTGGCTTTAGCATATGACACAAATTATCTTAAATTTGAGAGGACAATCCAGAAAACACATTTTTATGGTTTATTCAGAACAGAATCAGGAGAAAAAAGAAATTTCAACGTACGTCTTATTTCCCAAGAGGTAAAGCGTGCTTGTTAATAAGTGTGAAAGCATCAATAGCGCCCCCTAGTGACCCAGGATGCATAGACTCCTAGAGGTTCACTACATGGACCGAACCTTCATGTTTATTGACGATAGATCAGTGTTAACTGTCAAATGCATGCTGAAAGCTGATTGGCTGATAACTTTTCAAACTTTTTTAAAAGTAATTCAGTCTTTAAAGACTTATTAAACTCCACTTACAGATTAGAAGAAAGATGCAGTTAACCAAATTTCAACACAATCAGATTTACTGATCCAGAGAAACTATTTTTTTTCTACTTAGCTCCGCCCCATATGGTTGACCACGCCCTCGAACTTAGCAGTCATCCTCAGAACCTTGTACTGAATATATTAAATATGTAAGGCTAATGGGTTTGTTTATACAGTAAGCACTAGACATGCAAGGTACATAACAGTAATAAAGGTGCTTCACTGTAAAGTTAGACTGATTTATAATCGCACTATCGGGTGTCACTCAGGTGACGATGGGTTCGCTTCTGAGTCTGGTTCCTCTCAAGGTTTCTTCCTCATATCGTCTCATGGAGTTTTTCCTCAAAACCGTCACCTCTGACTCGCTCATTAGGAATAAATCTAAATCTACTGTATATCTATAATCAGATTTCTGTACAGATGCTTTGTGATAATGTCTCCTGTTAAAAGCACTATATAAATAGAATTGAATTGAAAATGTAAGTAAATTTGTAAAAAATGTAAGTAAATTTTTAAAAAATCCCCTTTTTAATTTTAGAATTTTTTAGAAATATATTTCTTTAAATAGTCAGAATTATTAAAACTTAAATTTTATCCGAGAGCTAAATAATAATCAGTGATTTGGTTTCTGAAGACTTAGTTCTGAACAGTTTGGCAATATTGAAGTACCACAACAAGGCAATAAAATGTTCAATAAAAATGAGTTTATTGAAATACAGAGAAATAGAAAAAAATGCTAGTTAACTACTCAGCAGCTTTTACAGTGTGAGGTCATGTTTTAGTGTTGAAGAGTGTTTTTCTGGAGGAGTTTTAACACTCAGTGTGCTGATAAAGCTCAGAGCCCGGGGTTTTTGGTGTTTTCTGTAAAACACAGAGCTGGTTAAACTTCCACTCTTCGCTTTTTGCAGCAACGACTGAGGCTGTGGGCTGAGAATGAATACGGTAAATATTCTACATTACTTTAAAAATATATTAATTTATGAACAACATTTATCAATAGGCATATAATTTCAGCTCAGTCCATCTCAAGTGGTCCAATAATTATAAAGTTGGTTGCTTGACCATTTTAATTTTTCTATTTTTTTTTTTTTTGAGTGATTTGCAATGTCAAGACAGTTTTTTTTTTCCGCTTGGTTTAACCACGAACGCCATCTTGGTGTCATGGTTTTGGTTATACAGCTGTTTACGGAAACCTCAGTATCTCGGCTCAGGATGGTCTCAGCTCCTTGGAACAAAAACTGGAACATGTCTCTAGAACATGAACATGCTACAAGGTATATGAACATCCATAAACATTTATAAACATTCTTGTTCCTTAGATGTAGAACTCAAGTCCTAATGTGATGCTCATGATTGCTCACAGTTCCACTATTAAGGTCAAGTTATGATGGGAAGGGTTCGAGTCTCAGTCTTAATTTTTTAGGGGTATGTAGGTAGATATAGTGTGCACGCAGAACATTTCAGGTTTGAGACTTCTCCTTTTTTTATTGGGGGAGAGAAAGTGCAATTTTTTAAAATTCCCCTCACTTTCGGGTTGAATATCTCTGCTGTGGGAACAGATACGAACCTGACATTTTTACAGAAATAAGTCGTCTATAGCAGCGTTCTGCTGTAAACATGCTGAGTTTGAGACTCCACTGGTTACAGAGCTAGGGCTCGTAGAAGTCTGCCTGAATAAAGCCTACGTTATTCCTGCATTTTGAGAAATGAACAGATGCAATATAACAGTATTTTACAGTAATTATGTTTCTGACTGACGTACAATAGCTTATGCTTGTCAATGAGGTTTAAAATGTTCTACATTTGATATTGGAACCAGTGAAGCGTGATCTATCACAGGGTTTATTTCCTAGTAATCCTGCAGACTCTGGTTAGCTTGTTCAGGTGAGTTCGATTAGAGTTGGAGCTAAACTCTGCAGGAAAGCGGACCTCGAGGGCCAGATTTGAAGATCCCTGATCTCTCGTGTTGGTGCAGGTGTACAGTTGGTAAATACATAATCCTCATTCTGCTCCATATATATTTCTTTTTCAATCACAAACATTTTTTATAGCAAGTGGGACACAGTGACCTTCCAGGGACAAGTTTTAGAGGATTTTTTTTTTCCTTTGATATGGGATCTTATTGAATTTCTCATAATTCTTTTGTAACAGGGTTTTTTGTGATAGTCCAAGGGATTACAACATCTGTTCCCATATAGGTGACGATATTTTGATAGAAATTTCTTTTCATGGTTCTTACAAACTGATGTAACATCACATCCTACCCATGAACACAGCGACTCCTTTTCTTCTGAGCTGTAATCACTTACTGCTTTTATCACAGGAGAAACAACACCACACTCTGTTTATGCCACTGTTCATTTCATAAAACTCCCACCTGAACACTGTAATTCCATATCTGGATAAAATCTAGTTTTAGATAAAATCTATTTTTAGATTTCACTCAGTATTTTTTGTTTTTCGCACCATTCTGTGTAAACTCAGAGACTGTTGTGTGTGAAAATCCCTGCAGCAGTTTCTGAAAAACTCAAACCAGCCCATCTGGGACCAACATCCACACCACGGTTAAAGTCACAGAGATCACACTCTTTCTTCACTCTGATGTTTGATGTGAACATTAACTGAAGCTCTGGACCTGCATCTGCATGATTTTATTCACTGTGCTTCATGATTGGCTGATTAGATAACTGCATGAACATACAGGTGTACAGGTGTTCCTAATAAAGTGGATGGCGAGTGTATAATAAAAAAAAAAAAAGGTGTGTTTTAATTTATTTATCTTCATGAGACTCCATAGTGTTTACTGTAGGACACTGAGCCTCATTTCTGACTAATAATATTTGATTAGTTTAGTTATTTGCTATGTTTCTGTAGTTATAAAGTACTTTATACGGTAGAGTTATCTGGGATATCGTAGTAGTTATTAAAGACATTTTTACAGAATTTCTGAAATTTAATACAAATAAGGTGAAATAAAACAAGCTTAGGTGCTAGAAACAAACAAACATACAAACAAACGAATAAATAAAAGCATGAAAAACGTGTTTTATTCCTGCGTCATGAGAAGTGCAGGGTTCAGAATAGAATTTTAGATTTTTTTTTGTTAATCGCTGATGTCACAGAGACGCTACAGCGTTCTTCATTAGCACTGCTGAAGGTTTCCTCATTTCTCCTTTGGGAAAAACATTACTCAGGTGTGTTAAAACTGACAGGTGTGTAAACTCCGTTAAAGCACTGAGCACACAACAGATTAGAAATACATTTAGAAGACGTGTGTATGACTGCGCGCACAACTCAGTACTAATATTTCATTAGAGAATGTTTCAGTATCGGCTCGAGGCCAAGAAAAACAAGATGGTGGATCAGATATCAGAGAAAACGTATCGGATATTGGATCAAATCGGAATTGTATTTTGAAAAAGAAATGTACTTTTGGAACCAGAAATGTTATTATATACAGAAACCTGACCGGGTTTTCTTTTGTTAGGATTAATTTTGTTATATTAATACTTTATACTTTATTATATTTATTAAATATGAAAGAGTTTAACTGTGAAGTGCTTCAGTTTAAAAACACACATTTTAAAGCTTAGTAGTTTTTAAAGATAACAATATCGGATGGTTATCAGCTGATACTCAAGGCTTCAGTTTCGGAAAAGAAAAAGTGGTATTGTGCCATCTCTAGTTTGAACTATTTCCTAAACTCTAAAACTGTCAAACAATGAACTTTATTACTACATTATTTACAGTTTCCTGGGATGAATTATTGGTGAATAAATCAGGTGTGACTGCAGTTAAACAGCGCTTAGTTATTTTATAACATGTAGTTATTCACATTTATTTATCCTACAAACAGTTTCAACATGTTTCTAATCTGCATTTAAAGAGATTTACTGAGGCTGTGTTCTTAACACTATTCCAGAGTTTAGTGGTGACGTGAGTAAAAATCGAGTTATTGACAGTAAACCTGCATCAGCTGAACCACGAGCTCGACATGGGTTACACCGTTTCAGAAGATCAGTCGCAAAATGTCAAGAGTCAAGCTGTAGAGACGGATATAAAAATAACTTTAACCAATTAATAACAATAACCAGATAAACCGCTGCTGTTCCGTAGATTTGCAAAAGCTTAGTGAAGAAAATGTCTGTTCCTGTTGTGAAAAACTGCACTGAGGTTTTTACACCTCAACCTGAAGAAGGACCTGATGGGCAGAATGTACCGTTTCTTGGCCCTCTGATGAGGTGAGACGCTCTTTCTCCTCTCACACCTTACATATTTCAGCACTGATGTTCTCATCAGGTGGTTAAAGTGTGTGTGTGTGTGTGTGCAGTAATCTATATAAACCAGTTGGTCCTACATCTGTTGCAGTGATAAGATGCAGAAGGACGAGCTGATCAGATTTATCCAGGGGAAACGTCAGGAGTGTTTGCTGCACCTGGACGACCCTGATCAACACAAATCCTATTTCTTCTGGATGATTATGGAACACTTCTGTAATCGAAACGGAGTAAGTGCTGGAGTTCATCATGTGCTATTTAAGGATGATGATTAACAAAATCCAGAGATGCTGTGAATTTTAAAAAGTGCATAAATGAATAAATATCTGTGTGATAGACGTGCTAGTTAAAGATATTTTTCCTTAGATAGAGACAATGTCTTTAACAACATCTTGTCTCCCAGTTTGACTTTTTTCCGAAGTGTCTCCCTTATCAAACACTAATTGGGACTAATTTAATAATCAAAAATTCGATACGAATATTAAATCAAATAAGGAATCAGTATTTAATCTCCCAGGTATCTACAAGTGAGACATTATGTTCAAACAGTCATCCCACAATTTATTAACAAGCCAAAGACATTTACATCTGAGGAATGTTTCTTGTTAAATCCAAGCTCTAGACATTTGGTTTCACGCTGTGTTAATGTTTTCCAATTGCCTGTGAGCACAAATTATGTAAAAGACGCCTAAGGACTTTGATGAAGAAGTGTCTGATGAAACTTGGAATGAAAGTCTGAGTAAGATTCGAGGCTGCTCAGTAAATGCGAGACTGGCTGATTCAGTTTAAAGCGGGACTTAGATTATATTACTCTAAAACTAAACTGAGTAAAATATACAGTTCTATTTCTCCAGTCTGTGACGGATGTAAAACAGAAGACGGTTCCTTGTCGCACATGTTTTGGTTTTGTTCTAAACTGTTTAACTTTTGGACTGCTATATTTGACTTTTTTTTTTAAAAGTCTTTCAAAAGGAGGTTAAACAGGATCATGGATTAAATGGAGTAAGTGATGGAGCTAACAATATCCAGTGATGCTGTGAATTTTAAAAAGGGCATAAATGAATAAATATCTGTACAGTAGACGTGCTAGTTAAAGATATTTTTCTTTTACAGAGAGTAATGATGGCTGAAATCGCCACGCTTCTCTTCAAGGGCTACGGCTGTGTGAGGAGAAAGGTGAAAGTTTCAGCATCACCTTCTATCTGTACTGTGTGTACTGTTTCTGTCAGTATCATGTGGAGTAACGTGACGCTTTCTGCTCCAGCTCGGATGTGTTAAGAACCAGGAGGACTGGTGTCTTCCTCTGGCGTGTCTTTTATGCTCCGCTGCTGCAGGAGATGAACACAGAAAAGCCATGATTCAAATGGGAGATGATTTCGGTACGGATACACGCCACAGTAACAGGAAGTTTTCTGGAATTAACATGTTGTATCTACACTCATGGTCCACTTTATTAGGAACACCTGAACATCCATACATCAGCCAATCGTGTGGCAGAAGCAGCACAGCGTATAAAATCATGTAGATACAGGTCAAGAGCTTGAGTTAATGTTCACATCGAACATCAGAATGGAGAAAGAATCTCAGTGACTTTGATTGTTGCTTGGTTGTTGTATTTCAGAACCATGATTGGATAACTGCATGAATGAGCTGGTGTTCCTAATAAAGTGGACTGGTTTATGGACGCTGATCCTCACATGCTTGTTTGGTGTTTCATCTTCAGGTTCCAGAGGATGGATCTATGCAGCACATATCTGCTACGTGGTGGCGCACTTGGAGCTGGGATCACGCAGACGATTTCAACTGATTGGATGTGAATGGTGTGTGTGTGTGCATGTGTGTGTGTGTGTGTGTGTGTGTGTGCGTGTGTGTGTGTGTTTATTTTCCTAACTTGATATGTTTTTCTCTTTGTCCCAGGGTTCTTAACTATCAATCGGTCCTGAAGGAAGAGATGGAGAGAACTGAGGTCTATGAGTACGTGGCGTCTCTGACCTCAGGGATCGGCCAGCCACGCTTCCAGGTTCGAATTTCTCTTCTTCTCTTTTTCATGTCAAATTCAACGAGGAACCACTGCACTGAGAATGAACGGTTCTCTATCTGTCTTAGGAGTTCAAGTACCTTTACGCCTGTGATCTAGCGAAGGCCGGACTTTCTGCTCGGGCGCTTGATTACTGTGAGAGCATCGCTAGAACCATCTTCAAATTCCCTCGGCTCATCAGCAGCTACTTTATAGAACGGGTTATAATGGTAAATAAGAGGATTTGTATCTGTGAAATGGCTCCTAGGTTTCAAATGCAAAGTCTTCATCAGTGCTTTACTTTCCCTCTCTGTCTCGTAGCTCTGTAAAGAGCTTCTTCGAGGGAAAGAAGAAGAAGAAGAAGAAGAAGAAGAAGAAGTCGAGTGGCTGCTTAAACTTTGCCGGCTGCACAGAGCATTCAGTGCACCTAGTTCCAGCTTTTCTGTTGGCTCATGTAGTTATGAGTCTCAGGAGTTCCAAGGTACATGCAGTGCTGTGTAGCTAGCAAACCCATAACTCAGCAAAATTTAGCTAGAGAGAGAGAGAGAGAGAGAGAGAGAGAGAGAGAGAGAGATTAGGGTGGGACACCAAGTTCAAGATGACAATGTGAGCACAAAAATAAACTGAAATCTAATAATAGATGAGTTTTTTCAGATAAATGCATAAGATTTGTCAGCACAGGACAGTCAGCTCTTTATCATTTTTTTTAAACTGGGTTGAAAAAAAAGTCTAATAGTGTAGATTTCCATATTTGCACCACAGAAAGGTTTATTATAAAGTTAAAAGCTAGCACAGCTTTACGTACGTACATACAGCCAAATATGAGTCTTTGGGTAAGAGACAGAAATGATCTGAGCTTAGATAAGTTCCATATGCAGAGTGTGTAAGCTGTAAACACTGTATATTTCTCTTACAGAGACAGACACTGGATTATTACAAAATACATGTACATTTAACTTACCTCCTGATACTTAATCAATTTAATTTGATTTCATTTTTCTCTTCAGATTAATAATATTAGTAATATTTACTCCAGATGCTCATATTTAAGACGCCATAATCAGAGACAGAACCGCATAATAACGACTCTGTGATGTAATTGTTATCAACAAGCACACGTCTCATTCATTACTGTCTACTGCAAGAGGCGACAAGAACATGAGGCTCTTTCAGTCTTATCTGAATGATTGAATGATGTGTGTGTGTGTGTGTGTGTGTGACACAGAGGAGTTGGATTCACGGTACACTGTGGGAGAGCTGCTGGGGAAAGGAAGTTTCGGCACTGTCTACGCTGGAGTGCGTAAGGCAGATGGGAAACAGGTAATAAGTCTGCACACGTAGAGTTAATTAGCACTAATCAACTGAGGAATTGTAAAGCAATGACACGCTTCCCTGGGATACAATCAGGAGGCTTGTCAGATTCATTATCTTTACCCAGTCTATATTCTGGAGGTTTCATTCACAAACGGTCTTTTTTTAGACGGTGCAGGAATCACTGATGTGAACTGATTTGAATAAAACAGGGAATAAGAAAATAGAGCCAACATAACTGAGGCCTGTGTACTACATGTCCATAAAAATGAGCATCAGAAAATTCTAATGTTCAAACCAAAGCATTACACTTCCACACAAAATGCTGTAACAGGTGAAAATGAAAAGGTTGCAGCATGTGGTTTTCTGGGATACTTTCAAAATTTACTGTTGCAATATTGATGCAGATGTTAAATACTTGTCAACCTAAGAACAGACAGAACAAAGGAAGCATAAATGAAGAATTAAAAACAATAAAAAGGCCAAATACTATTTTACAGGATATAAATACTAACTGGCTTGACTGAGAGCTTGTAATTGAAGCACAACATGCACCAGGGATGTAGAAGTCACATGTAGCTCTGAAACAGGTGGAAGTGGAAAAGCAGTGACTAAATCACTTCCTGGTGTGGAGCTTTTTGTTCTGTCTGAACATTTTAGCTGTGGATCTTACTAGTGAATGCATATAAGCAAAGTCTGGAGCGTGAAGCAAAGCAGTCATGTTAAATAAGTCACCTGCTGTGATTAATGTATGATTATGTGATTAATGAATTTTTAATGCACAGGAACGTTTCCGTTTGCTGAGACCTAAAATGTGGCTGTGGAATTACACTATATATATTATATAATATATAATTATAGACTAATTATATAATTAGTAAAATGATGGCTTGTTGATTAATTGAACTGATTAATTCTGTTTTGTCCATGTGAACAGGTTGCCATCAAATATGTTACCAAAGCGCCTGAAGACTCATTCGTAAGTAGAACTAACTTTACTTCTTTTATTACTGAACATTCATGTAGATATCAGAGGAAGACTGTTGATCTAGAGTCAGGACCAGTCCAAACCTTCTCCACTGTACCCTCTATACTTACCACAGTCGAGACATATTCACTCCAAGCCCATGCTAACCATGTCTGTTTGTAATTTTAGCCCGGAGCGAAGCCTCTGGAGGTGGCGTTAATGGAGATGGTGTCCAAGCCGCCTCGCTGTGAGAACGTGGTGGAGTTGCTGGAATGGTTCGATGTGTCCACGTCTTTCGTCTTGGTGCTGGAGCGACCCATCCCCTGCATGGACCTCCAGAAATTCCGTGCAAGTAACAAAAATGGTCAGTTGTCTGAATGTCTGGCTCGAGAGATCATGTGGCAGGTGGTTCAAGCTGTCCGTCACTGCTACAACCGCCGAGTTCTTCACGGCGACATCCGGTCCGAGAATATTCTGATCAATACGGACACGCTGGAGGTGAAATTGATCGACTTTGGCTGTGGCGAGCTGCTTTCAGACAACTTGTACACGAGCTATGCAGGTCAGTTCAGAGGAGATATGGGGTATAATCAAAGAGAGTGCCGTGGAGAACCTGTTCTTGTGATGTGACCGATGGTTGCAGCTCTTTCTCTCTTTTTTTCTCCTGCTTTCTATTTAGGACATTCATCTTACATCTGGAGTCTGGGTGTACTTCTGGTTGAGATGATCTGTGGAGACATTTGCTTTCACTATGTAGATCGTGTAATTGAGATGTGTTCACGGGTCGTTTCTGGAGGTGAGAAAATCATTTGCATTTCAGAATTTTAGAATAAAGCTGTAAAACTTTATTGATTTTAAACATGATTCATTTTTGTTTGTGACTCTTAATTTCTATCTCAACTGCTCACACAGAGTGCTGCCATCTGATATCGTGGTGCCTGAAAAACCCTGAAAATCGGCCAACTTTTGATGAAATCCTGAGCCACGCATGGTTTACAGAGGAATTTCAGGACACGGTTCAGGTGAGAGAGCTAGAATAGAATAGACTTACAGTAGTTACACTTAGCTAAGACATGTTATAATAGTCTAGAGTACAGAGATTGTACCGGATCAGTATTGAGTTCTCTAACATTTCCGTACTTATGGAATTATATTAAGGATGTGTCATTATGTCAAAGAAAAAACTGCAAAATGAGGAAATACTGATTGTTTCCAGTCTACTTTAATATCTAACTGTATGTTGGTTTTTTTGTTTTGTTTTGTTTTTGCAGGCCCTTGACTTAGATCTGGTAACACCTTTATAGCAAAAAAAAAAAAAATCCAAAAATAGTGTTTAATCACACCCCAGACCCGCCCCACACACTCCCACCGCCCGACTCCATCCGACCTTCTCGCGTACTCCAGCTGATTTTCGAAAGCTGTTGCTCTGCACACTTCACACTTTAAAACCTCCAAGAAACCTCCAAGAAACCTCCTCGCATCAGCACAAGGCCTCAGAGCTCCACTGTTGAAGCACAAGGTCATGCTGTGGCAGATACTGATGCTGCTGTGTGTTTGAGTGTTTTTCAGGAAACACCAAATGCACCTCACTTCTGCGACTGTAGTGGGGGAAACAGATGTTTGCCGCTGGGGACCTCGTCTAGCCTAATGGAAGACCACTGGACCCTTTTGTAATTTTTGGCAGCAGCAGAATTGTTTGGTATCAGAGCCACCGCAGGTCCTGTTTGACTTTACAGCATCCAGCTGTGGAAGGGTAAAGATTTATGTAATGATGAAATTAATAAATTTAAAATTTATGTACTGAATTTATATAGTTCTGTAAAGCTGCTTTGTGACAATATCTATTGTTAAATGCGCTATACAAATAAAATTGAATTGAAATAAACCGACAGTTTCATCTGTGTTTTGAGCTTGAGTGATTTCAGACATGGAATGAGGTAGGTCCATTTGGTGGTGGTGGGTGACATTCAAGCAAGGTGCAGTGCCCACCGAAAGAGGTTCAAAGGCCCTCGACAGGGCATCTGGACCCATGTTGAGACAGCCCTTTCTGTAGTGCACTCTGAAGTTAAACTGTTGAACTGTTGAACTCTTCAGACTTCTGGGTCAATATGGCTCCTAGACCAAGCTTACTCTCTGTGTGTACCTGGAAAGGCAGGGAGAGGTTGGGATGTGTGAGTGCAGTCTTCAATGCTTCAAAGCCAGCTTGACACTCTGGTGACCACTCCTATTTGACCTCTTTCTTCTTCAGGCGGTTCAATGTTGTGGCCAGGTTAGCAAAACCTGGAATGAACTTTTGGTACCACCCCGCTGAACCCAGGAAGTGCTTGAGAGACTTCAGGTCAGTTGTCAAAGGGTAGTCCGCCACCACTTGGGTTTTAGCAGCATCAGCTTTGGCCTCCCCATCTGAAGATGATACGGCCTAGAAACCTCAGCTGCTGCTTGAAGAAGTGACACTTTTCCATACTGAGTGTCAGATTGGCTTGGGTGAGTCTAAGCAAAACTGCACTGATGTCCTTTATGTGCTGCTCACAGGTTTTAGAAAATATCATGACATCATCAATGTAAATGAAGCAGGTGAGGGCTCTATGATGTCATTCTTTAGCATTTTGTCAACATGTTCTTCTGTTATGGCTTTCTTAAATGGTGACACCCTGTATGCTCTGCTTTTTAACCTGTACCTTATCCAGGGTGGAAATTCAGTAATTCACCATGGCAGTCTGGCCCAACATGTTGGAGGTGATGAAAGGCCAAGCCTCCATCAGCTTCCTCAACTCCTGTTGATTGTCGGAGTCCCACTTATAAGCAGACTTGTCGCTGGATGCAGACCGGCATGGTAGTACAGGTTCTGGTGGTAATGTATAATACAGAGTCACTGCTGAATCTAGCCAATGATGTTTGGGTTTAGGAGGGTCTGGCATCCACTGGTGGTGAAGGAATGGATGGTAATCGTAGTGGTTGTTAGCCACGTCAAGAATGGCTGCTGTCTTTGTGATGTAGTCTAACCCCATGATAACAGGAAAGGTCAGGTAGGCATCATGCATGATGTAAGTGTCTAATGTCCAGATGGAACCATTCATATGGGATAGGTCTCTTGGCTCTGGAGCGATCCGGCTTTCCCATCTGCCATAACAAATTTTTGCTGGAGGTATGGGTCAGTGTTGGTCATATCCTCTTCCAGTCTCCACAGACTCTGCCGCATCAGGGTATAAGTGCTGCCTGTGTCCAGGATTGCTTTCACTTCCTTCCCACCAACTGCCAGTGGTGCCTGAAGTAGGGAGGGTGTAATGAGTCTGGAGTCGTGAGGCAGTATGACGGACACCCTGGCAAGATCTTTGGGACCTCGGCTTCCAGGTGGTGTCTTGCTACTCTTTTCTTTGGAGTTCTGCATATCAACCTTCTGCCAATAGTCCTTTGCTCCCATACAATCCTTTTCTACCCTGGAGCCCACCTTGTCCAGCTGTTACTGTCACTGTCCCTCTTAGGCAGCCGGCAACCCTGGGATTGATGGTATTAAGGATGCAGCCTACCAGTTCCTCTTCCACGATGTCTACTTTCCATTTCAAGCAGATAGTGCAGTAATCATAGGCTATATCTCTCAGATTCTGCCCCGGCTGTTGTACCAGCATCCTGAGCTTGTCCACTACCTCCGTTTAGTAGTCATCAAGAAGGAAAGTAGTCATGAAGACTTCCAGCCATGTCCTTTGAAATATCTCTGCCTTTCCCCATTCAGCACAGGTCCTCTCAACACCGTGGTCAGGGTTCCCATGAGTTCAGTGTTTGATTGGTATAGGGTCAAATGTTGAGGAATTTCTCACGCTGATCCAGGAATTTGAGGACATCAGAGGTTTCACCGGAGTCACCGAAGGAGGGGAAGTCTCGGGATATAGGAGGTCTTGCACAGAATGTGGTAGCACCAGACAAGACATGAGGGGGTAAGGTGATGGGTGGCTGGGTATGTATGGGTTGGCTTACTGTCTATGTACTGCTCAAAGCTGTGGGAGGTGGAACACATGCTTGAGAGTTATCATGGTGGGATATGGGATGGTGTATAGTGGTAATATGAGGCGAAGCTGGGGAATGAGCAGGCAGTCTAGAAAGTGTAGTGGTTTGCCAAACCTTCCTAATCTGACTCAGCATCCCAGGAAACAATCTACAATCACCATCTCAAGTTTTTCCAAGGATTGCTGGAAAGAATCCTGCAGTGTCTCCAGGCTAGCCTCCACTGACTCCCTTAAAGCAGCTTCCTTATTGAGAGTGCTGTCAACTGAACGTCTATGACCCACCTCTAGAGTTTCAACCTGTGTTTTTAAGGCCAATAAATCACCCTTTACTTGTTCAAACTCTGTCTGCAGTGTTTGCATTGTACATACACCAGTAATAGGCACATTCACATCAGATTCATCAGAGATATACAATGAACTCAAGATTGATGTTGTTTCACCATTGGGATTGCGTCTAGCCACAAACAGCCCACCGCAGGATCCACGGTATTACTCTCAGCACTCCCATCAACAGTGTTTAAACTATTTACATTGTGCTCATTTGTGAACTCCATTTTTTTCTCTATAATAACACACACTAAAAAGATTCCCCGTATGGGCCACCATTCTGTAACAACTCGCCCCTGTGAGGTCCTGGTTACAGTTAGTTTGGACTCTAACAAACTGGTGTGGTGAAAAACAATTAACAACACCAAACACACACCAAATAAATTCAGTAGTTGTAGTATATTATACAAAAGGAAGGACACCAAATATTTACAGTAAACCCCTGCTCCCCCGCAGTCTCTTTTGCTGTGTAAAAAAAAAGGAAAAAGAGTCCCATTAGTATTTCTCATTGGTATCTCCACGGGTGTGCACGACAGTAATCCTCAAGTTTTGTGATGAACAGACAGAGGAACGTGCTCCCCAATGTTGTCTCTTTCTGGTTTAAAACCACGTCCACAAATAACCACGTCGGCACGTAATGACGTGGCATGACGCAGTAACCTCATTAAATCTTGTGATAGATCGAGCACGGGACCAAACACGTAGGTGATCGTGGTAACAAGTAAACAGCAACAAATTACATGTAGCAATAATTACGTCAAATAAACGCATCCATATAAAATGCAACATCATGTGGCAGTGCTGCAAGGTTTTATCATTTCGTATGTTAGATTCTGTTTGTAAAGGTTCTGATACTATATATACTATAGATTCTGATGGACTATTTGTCCATATAGAACACAATAATAGAAGAGAATGATTTATAATCGCACTATCCGTTGCACCCAGATGAGGATGGTTCCCTTTTGAGTCTGGTTCCTCTCAAGGTTTCTTCCTCATATCGTCTCAGGGAGTTTTTCCTCACCACCATCACCTCTGGCTCATTCATTAGGGATAAATTCACATATTTACAATATATTTTTTGAATCCATTTATTTCTGTAAAGCTGCTTTGTGACTGTCCATTGGTAAAAGTGCTATACAAATACAATTGAATTGAATTGAATTGATAGAAATGAAGAACATTTACTGAAATATCAGGGTGTGAGTTTTTATTGTGTTTATTGATACATCTTCCCTTTGACATGAAGTGAAAGTGCCAATGATCCTTAATATAGACATCAATAATACAGAAAGGCATAAAATAGAGGTTGAGAGTTAAAATCCCAGCACCACCAAACTACCACCACTGGGCCCTTGAGCAAGGCCCTTAACCCCCAACTGCTCAGTTTTATAAATGAGAAAATTGTAAGTTGCTCTGGATAAGGGCGTCTGCCAAATGCCATGAATTCAATTCAATTTTATTGATGGACATTGTCACAAAGCAGCTTTACAGAAATAAATGGATTCCCAAAAAATATATTGTAAATATGTGAATTTATCCCTAAATAAATGTTAAAATGTTAAAAACAAAAACAAAAACAAATTAAAAAAACTTTGCTATGTTGTGGAGATGTTTATTTAACATTTAGGGAAGGAGTCTCCAGTGTCAGCGCTTTGTAACAGTCAGACGTAAAGCTGTAACTTTAAGTTTTCTGACGTCTTCAGGACAGAGGAGTTTACGCTTCTTTGCGGTTTGTTGGTTTCTGTGGGTTTTTTTGTCTCATTAACGTGAAGAGAGAGAATCGAGGCTGCTGAGGGAACGACTGTTTATAGCTGCTATAACGCAACTGAGCTTCCACTCTATACACTCTATACACAGTTCACACACACTGAAGCGCTCGGATCTCAGCTCTGGAGCGCGACAGGACGAAACTAAGCGCACCTCTGTGTTCGTCTCGACCTCCCTAACGCATGGGGTGAATCTGGTGAAAATCGGAGAATGTCGCATTTTTCGCCCAAAAAAACAGTAAGGGGTTAGTCTTTGTGTTTTGGGTTTTTGGTGAAAAATTCGACATTCTCTGATTTTCTCCAAATTCACACCATGCGTTAGAGAGGTCGAGACGAACACAGGGGTGCGCTTAGTTTCGTCCTGTCGCGCTCCAGAGCTGAGATCTGAGCCTCTGGTTCCCAACATACTACACTCAGTAACACAGGCAGGTTTGTGTCTCACAGATGGAACTGTGTTGCGTTGATCTGCACTGATAACACTCACAATACGCTCTACATTACACTGGGTTGGGAAAGTTTAGAATAAGCAGTGTGTGTAACAGTGTGTGCGTTGATGCGGTTTTCGGGATCAGTATCAGACCGATATCAGGACAAAATGCTAGATTGCTATCGAAGGGAAGGAAGAAGAAATCTGATCTGATTTTGCTGTAAGCTAACAAGCTGTTTATTGTGATGTTAACGTTCTACAGAGACGTTTTATTTATTTAACTGGAAAAAGTTATGTTCACTGTTGTTCCTGTTCTGTTTAATATTTTATGGGATTACAGCACAGACTACAGGATTGTTTTGATTGGAATAAAGCGGTGGTGTTGTGTAAGTGTTGTTACAGGTTGTGTGTTTTCTCTTGTAGAGTGTGTGAGCAGTGTGAGTACAGAACACATCATCTTTAGTACAATTTTTAAAAAAATCACAGATGTTAAAGGTTAAAAGTTAAAATATCAGCCGATACTCGAGGTTTCAGTTTCAGGTTCAGAAGAGAAAAGAGTTATATTTCTCAGTCTAGTGTGCAGTTTGTCATTTCAAACACAAACTCTTTCCTTCATCTTCTTCTCCTTCATCTTCTTCATCATCTTCCTCTTCATCTGTGTGCTGAATGTGTGGTGTGTATGGTACACAGACTCTCACTCCGGTTTTGTGGAGTTTTTTTTACAAACTTCATACAGTTTAAAGTTTCAGACTAAACTGTGAATCTTTCACACAGAAACTCTTTCCCTCTGGGCCTAATAAAGTGATCTATCTATCTATCTATCTATCTATCTATCTACCTATCTAAACACACTGATGATGTCCCACTGTCGCTATCAGAAATGTCCTAAACTGATGATGTCATCACTGTAGCTATCAGAAATGTCTCACACTAATGATGTCATCACTATAGCTATCAGAAATATCCTACATTGATGTCATGACTATCAGAAAAGTACCACACTGATGATGTCATCATTATATCAAAAAGTCCCACACTGATGATGTCATCACTGTCAGAAACACCCCACAATGATGATGTCATCACTATAAAAAAATGCCCACAGTAAAAATCAAAAATCGCTCCGATGTTCTCTGATATGACGGCGCTGGTTTACACGCCTCAGTCCAGTTTGAAATGAAAAGGAGGAAATTTCACCATCACAACATTGAGGCAAAACCTGGAGAAAGTGAAGTTTGCTCGGCTTCTTTAATCTCCTCACATGGGTTTAAACGTGATAAACACATACATGATTTTTTCAGTGCTCAGATAACGTTTTTCAGTAAGTTGTAGAGTGTAATATAGAACTACACAAACACACACACACACATATACAGCTTTTTAGTGTTTAATCCTCAGGATCAGAAAATAACACAGAAATCAGAGATGAACAATAAAATGTGAGTTAAACACGTGATCACATGACTGAGCAGCTGCACAGCAAACCTCAGGAAATGCGCACTCTTCCAGGGTTCAGTACAATCTTTCAGAAGAATCTCATCTGCTCATTATCTGTTGTTCTCGTCCACGCTCTCAGCCACGCCTTCTTCTCCACCCACTGGCTCCGCCCCTCATCCATTTCATTGGTCTGTGATGGAGGATTATTTGGGTGAGAAGAAGATTGAGGGACTTTCACATCAGAGCTGCACATGAATGGACTTTTAAAAAGCTTTGCTATGTTGAGAAGACATTTATTTAACGCTTAGGGAAGGAGTCTCCAGTGTCAGTGCCAGCTGTAAAGCTGTAACTTTAAGTTTTCTGACGTCTTCAGGACAGAGGAGTTTACGCTTCTTTGCGGTTTGTTGGTTTCTGTGGGTTTTTTGTCTCATTAACGTGAAGAGAGAGAAGCGAGGCTGCTGAGGGAACGACTGTTTATAGCTGCTATAACGCAACTGAGCTTCCACTCTATACACTCTATACACAGTTCACACACACTGAAGCGCTCGGATCTCAGCTCTGGAGCGCGACAGGACGAAACTAAGCGCACCTCTGTGTTTGTCTCGACCTCCCTAACGCAGGGGGTGAATTTAGTGAAAATCGGAGAATGTTGCATTTTTCACCAAAAAAAAACAAAACACAAAGACTAACCCCTTACTGTTTTTTTGGGCGAAAAATTCGACATTCTCCGATTTTCACCAGATTCACTCCGTGCGTTAGGGAGGTCGAGACGAACACAGAGGTGCGCTTAGTTTCGTCCTGTCGCGCTCCAGAGCTGAGATCTGAGCCTCTCAGTAACACAGGCAGGTTTGTGACTCACAAATTGAACTGTTTTGAATTGACGAGTTTTCTTTAATCTGATTCAGCACTAATACAGCTTTATAATAATCTATATTTTATACTTACATTATATTTAATCTTTAGATTCCACATAAATATGTCGTTATTGTTTCCATAGTAACAGCTCATTCACAGGGACGTGTACAGCGGACGCTCCACATAAACTAACACTAATAATCGATTTTATTCATATGTAACATGGTGATGAGAGATAATCTGAGAAAGTACAAAGGGAAGCGTGTGAGAACACACACACACACACACACACACACACTAATATGTAATGTGTATGTGTGTTATTTGTGTGTAATATGTAATGTGTATAAGATTGGTTACTCAGTGGACTTTACTCAAGTCATGTCATGTCTATTACGATGGATTTAAGAGCTGAAGATGTTCACCAAAATACAAAAATGTGATTATTTAAATAACTCCAACTTTCCCTGGTTTAGTTTCCCATAAATTTATGCGCATACTTCTGAGAATACGGATATATTTTCTCCAAATTAATTCAAATTCACAAATCCGAGAGATTTTGCAGTTGAGCAGTTTTTAAAACTGTACTTATCTGAGATAAGTAGTGAGTTAAAGAAGTCCAAGTGCATTGTGGGTAATGGTGAGATTGCATCATGACCTCGCACATTAAAGCGATGAGGTTTAATAGTTGCGCAATCAGACGGAGTGGATGATGAAACGGCGTTAAAGTGGCGTTCTAATCAATTTTGCAGTTGAGCTCTGATCAGACTATTCACATGTTCCTTTTCCTGTACACCACTCAGCAGTTAAAGGTGAGATTTCAAAATGAATCTGGAATTTTGTTGTTTATTTTGTGTTTATGAAACTGTTCTACAGTACATTAACACTGACAGGGAAAAAAATCCACAACGAGATATCAACAATGACGATCTGTTTTTTATACTGCAGTAGAAATGAGGACACAGTGATGAGAGATAATCTGAGAAAGTAAAAAGGGAAGTGTGTGAGCATGCACGCACACACACACACACACACACACACACAATTTTATAAGTTAGAAATCGTTATCAGAGATCATCTTACGAAATCCTGTGCATGCTTTGTTTTCCCTCGTATATATGAAGCTTCCTCTTACCTCAGAGTCTTTCGATGGATCACGCGCTGTCTATAAAATGTCTGGAAGCTGAACCTGAACTTCACTGCAGGTTAATGTTTAAATAAAAAAACAATCAGACCTTTGAGATCATAAAATTGCACCCGGACCACTAAACTCAGAAAACTGTGAATGATTCACTCTTTCTCCTGCTCTGCTTCGTTCAGTCTGATTCCTGGACGTTCACTCGGATTAGCGATGTGTACAAACAGAGAGATGTTCAACACCTGGAACATGAGTTTTGGACTCAGTCAGATCGGACTGGACCAAATGACGATAAACACTTTGCATGTGACATTTCCATCAAAACCCGACTTCTCCTCCAGCACTTCCAGTGAAGATTCCAGCTTCAGATCCGAACTCGGCGAAGACACGGACACTCCACGTCTCCACCATGAAGAGGAGAGTAAGTCATGCTGTTACAGTGAAATACTGAGATTCACATTTTCACCACAGCGCTGCTGAGTTCTGCACTCTGATTGGTCAGAAAGTGTTGATTAATTTTCTAGAACAGCAGCTCTGACAGTGTACAGCGGACGCTCCACTGATAATAAACAGTTTAAAAAATTGTGATGTTGCTATGGTGAAGTTTTCTGTAAGGAGAAATGTGTTAATGTAACATGTAAGGAAGGAGTCTCCAGTGTCAGTGCTTTGTAACAGTCAGAGGTAAAGCTGTAACTGTAAGTTTTCCGACATCTTCAGGACAGAGGAGTTTACGCTTCTTTGCGGTTTCTCAGTAACATGCGGAACAAGCAGCGATTTTATTTTTATCTTATTAACTTGAAGAGAGAGAATAAAGAGGCTGGTTAGGGAACGAGTGTTTATAGCTGCTATAACATAAGCGACAACAGGAACTAACATGAACATTAAATGTAACTATAAACAGATAAACAGTTTTTCAATAAATAAAAATTGTAATCGTTGGTAAGTTGCTGTGGTGTAAGGGGAATAAAACACTTGGGGACGTGCTGTTAGAGGAAAATAATCAACGTCAGGATGGTAACAGTAACTCCGCTTCATCACACTACACAGAGTTTTATTTTTAAAACTGTACTTATCTGAGACAAGTAGTGAGTTAAAGAAGTCCAAGTGCATTGTGGGTAATGGTGAGATTGCATCATGACCTTGCACATTAAAGCGATGAGGTTTAATAGTTGCGCAATCAGACGGAGTGGATGATGAAACGGTGTTAAAGTGGCGTTCTAATCAAAGCCTCGAACACAAAACAATTTCTATAAACAAGCTGTAAATCAGCTTTAAATGGATAAATTCAGCACATTGCATATTCTATATCATGGACTGAATTAGTGTAGAGTTAAATACCAAGAACTGTAAGATATTTGATTAAAAACAGTGTTTGAATGTTTTTGTCCTGCTTCAGGTTCCAGGTGTTCGGGTCCGAAGACTCCGTCTCTTCGTACAGAACGCAGCTTCTCGTACGCCAAACTGCACAACGACGTGAGCGCTGCGTTATTAAACGTGGAGTGTAAGATATGTGGAGATCGAGCCTCGGGGTTTCACTACGGCGTCCACGCGTGCGAAGGATGTAAGGTAACAAAAACACCACTGAAGGAACAGCTCGGAGAAAATTTGCATACTCATGCATATTCATAGCTGGAGGTATTTTTAATGAAGGAAAACAGTGTAGAGATGTTCCACTGCCATTTCTATTCATTTATTAGGCATTAAAATTCATTAACTATTTAATATTTTAAATGTATAAAATGATGTTTTAGGAGATTTTAAATTCTAAGCACCAATAGTATGAACTGAAATTCCACAGTGAGGACATTTTGGTCGTAATTAATGATTTAATTTGATAAATTCAGTAAAGTTTTAGTGTAATAATTCACATAATGTATACAGCTATTCATAAAGACTGAACATTTGTTTAAATTTCTGTTTGGAAAAGAAGATACGGCACTTAAAATACATTATATATAAAATTAAATGTAAAAAACATAATAGAAAGATAATAGAAAAAATGCTACTAATATGTTAGTATATAATATTTTATAGTTTTTGCTATAGATAATGTTTTTATATTAATGCACTACATGACAAAACAATTCTAAATTGTTTATAGATCATTTGATAATAATAATAATAATAATAATAATAATAATAATAATAATATAATGATTTTGCTATGTTAAAAATGACAGAACATGAACCTATAACTGGAATTTAAACTCAGAAACCGAGAAATATTTGTGATTATTTATTTTGGAATTATAATTATATAATCTATAATTATAGAATGATGTGATTATTGTGATAATTCAATTCTACAATTAGTTTTATTTCATGAACAACAAATTTCTTTTGGTCAAATTTCTTAACCATGATCTCATCATTTTTCATTAACATAATATTTTCTGCAAAAATAAATAGTGTGATAATAAATAACACACAGAGGAGTGTATTAACGAAAGTCTCTCAGGCGTGAGTCATTAAAATTGCTAAACAAAAAATTTTATTTATAAAGCCGTATCGAAAAGAGGAGGAATTCTCAAACAGCTAAAAATGTGATTTTCCTCATAAATAATGTTTTCCTGAATATTATGCGTTAAGTAGCAGAAACTTGATGTGTTCATTTGTGATAAAATAAAAACATTTGCTCAAATTTGAGCAACGTTTTCTTCTAAAAGCCGTCTGATGCCGAACCTGCGATCTGTTCCACTGTCTTTAGTAAATTATCACGTTTTTGAAATTGCTTTTTCAGGGTTTCTTTCGGAGAACGGTGCGATTAAGCCTGCGGTATAAACACTGCAGCCGGAACTGTCCGGTCCACAAAAAGAGCCGGAACAAGTGTCAGTTCTGCCGGTTTAAGAAGTGTGTTTTGGCAGGAATGTCTCACACCGGTACGTCAATAAACTGCTCATCATCAACCACCAAATGTCTCATTTAAAGTGCCGTCCTGCAGAGGAACTAAAATCTCTCTTCCTCACAGCCATTCGTTTCGGGAGAACGCCTCTAGCCGAGCGAGAGAAGATGATCACGGAGTTCCACACGGCCGTGCATCAGCTGGATCCGGAGTCAGAAAGACAGCAAGCGATCGCCAGGAATTTATACGATTCCTACCTCAAACACTTCCCAATGACGAGGAGCAAAGCCAAAGCCATTTTATCAGGAAAAGACGGAGAAAACACGGTACAGTTCCTCAGAACTTGCTTTAATCTCTACAAATAAACGTAATCCTTCAATCCTGAGCCTTAATCCTCAACCTTAATCCCCTAACACAAACCTCGAACCCTAATCCTCACCTCTAATCCCTCAGCCCTAATCCCTAATCCCTAATCCTAAAATCTAATCCTCAATCAAAAATCCTTAACCTGGAATTTAACCCAGAGTTTTACATTTAAAGAGGAAGATCTAGGGTTAATGATCAAGGGTTAAGATCAGGATTAGAGATAAAGGTTAAGGTTAAAGTTATGGGGTAAACTCAGGAAAAGGTTTTGGTTGAGGATTCGTTTTTAGGATTATGGATTAGGGATTAGAGATTAGGGATTATGGGTAACAAGTGGGATTTAGGGTTAAGAATCTAAAGTTATGGTCAGACTTTGTTGTTGAAATTTAGGGTTAAGGATCAAGGGTTAGGGGTTAGGGATAAAATTAAAGGTTAAATTAGATTTTAAGATTAGGGATTAGGATTAAACATTAGGGTTCAGGAAATTAAGTTATTTTTAGAGTTATTTTTGGGTTATTTCAAGGGTTAAGATCAGGGTTAGGGATAAGGCTTAAGGTTTAGGGTTAAATTCAGGATTAAGGTTATGGACTTTGTTTAGGGTGAAGATTAAATGCTTTTGCTTAAACCTGATATTGAATCTCTAACCCTAAACTCACAACCCCTAACTCCTAATCCTTAATTCATGATCTCTAATCCTGGAATCTAATCCTTAACTAAAACCTTAATCATCAATTTAATCCATAATTTATACTCATCTCTAAACCTTAATCCCTTTATCCCTTGATTTGTGTCATTTATAAGTGTGTTAAGACATCAAGCAACTAAAACACATCTTTTCTCGGGAATGCTCTCTGAGCGTATTTTGATGTTCCACTCTGTATAAGAACAGAGGAGATTTGATCAGAGCTTTAGATCAGCGCTCTTAATAAGACGTTCTTCTCTCCATCAGCTGTTCGTCATCCACGATATGAAGTCCCTGACGGCCGTTGAGGAGATCCTGAGGCGGAAGCAGCCGTCCGTGTCGGCTCTGTTCCCCGCCGCCGAGCTGGAGCTGTCCATGTTCCGCCACGTGCAGTACGGCTCGGCCGAGGGCGTGCGCAAACTCACAGAGTTCGCCAAGAGCATCCCGGGCTTCGTGGAGCTGGAGCTGAGCGATCAGATCACCATGCTGAAGTACAGCGCCTTCGAGGTGAACATCATCCGCCTCAGTTACCTGACCAACAAGGACGGCGTGCTGATGGCCGAGGGATGGGCCTTCATAACCCGAGAGTTCCTCAAGAGCCTCCGCAAACCGTTCTGTGACATGATGGAGACCAAGTTTGACTTCTTGGCTAAATTTAGAGCGCTCGAGCTGGAGGACTGCGACCTGGCGCTCTTCATCGCTGCAGTCATCCTCTGTGGAGGTAAAAAATAAAAATAAAATCTCTAACGCTTCTCTAAGCAACATATCAACCATTTAATCTTACGGAACGTTGTTGAAACGAGTGAGTTCCTGTTCTCACTTACGTTACAGCAGCAATAAACAGCCGTTCCTTCACCAGCCTCTTTCACAACTTGTCAAAAAGCGTAAACTGAAGACGTCAGAAATCTTACAGTTACAGCTTTACCTCTGACTGTTACAAAGCGCTGACACTGGAGACTCCTTCCGTACATGTTAAATAGGTCTCCACATAAACTGATGTTTTTTAATGTGTTTATCATCAGTGGAGCGTCCGCTGTACACGTCCCTGTGAATGAGCTGTTACTATGGAAACGATAACGTATCAGAACGAGCACGTTAATATAAACCTGTGATTTGCAGCTGGCCAATCATAATCCAGAACATACGCTGACAGGACACTTGCATTTTTAGAGCGCGTTTGATTGGATAAATGCAAGATGAATAATTAAAAACTATAAAATTAACACACATTTTAACATTTTAAAATATAATCAAACAATTTTTACGTGGTTTAAAATTTAAAAACCTAATTTTACAACAAGGCTAAAAGTTTAGTGAACTGGATAAATCTTAATTTCATTAATTCGCTAAATTTAATCTTGGATAAAGCTTCATTTAGTTTAATTTGCTAATTTAATCCTGGATAAACCTTAATATATTTTGCTAATTTAATTTAGAATAAATTTTAGTTTAGTTTAATTTGTAATTTAATCCAGAATAAATCGTAATTTAATTTGCTAATTTAATCCAGAATAAATCGTAATTTAATTTGCTAATTTAATCCAGGATAAATCGTAATTTAATTTGCTAATTTAATCCAGGATAAATGCAGAATAATTCATTAGTCACTGAGATGATGATGGATGTAATAATTTCACCCAACGCTAAGCTAGTATAAAAGATTAACCTCCATTACTTGCTAGTTAACTCGTGCCACTTTGCTGCCTGACTGCAGATCGGCCGGGTTTGGTGAACTCGAAAGCCATCGAGGCGCTCCAGGACGAGGTTCTCCAGGCTCTGGAGCTCCAGCTGAAGGTTCTCCACCCCGAGTCTCCTCACCTCTTCGCCAGACTGCTGCAGAAGATGACGGACCTGCGGCCGCTGGTGGCCGAACACGTCCGCAACATCCACCAGCTGAAGAAGAGCGAGCTGGACATGTGTCTTCACCCGCTCTTAATGGAGATCATGCGGGACCTCTACTAGAACCCAGAACATGACCACGACCCGTCCTGGCTTCTCCAGTTAATAAATTATATTACTGACGTGGATTTTATACACGAGAGAGCAATAAGAGCATCAGTACACAGGAACTTACTCTCCACACTGTTCCAGATTCTTCTTTTGGTTAAGAATCCAGAGTTATAATCAAAACAAGAGCAAATGCTTTATTTGTTCTGAACAAATATTAAATGAAGTCTTGTTTTGTTCCTGGATAACACTCTGTTTCAGACTTTTAAAAATCCAGATTAAAAAAAGTAAAAGCAAGATAGAGATTATTCATTTAAAAAAAACTAAAGGTTCATATTTTTAATAAAGAGGTTGATCCAGATTCTTTAATAAAAGGGTGAAAAAAATCCAGATCATTAATAAAAAAAAAAAAAACACCGAAAAAGCAAGATCCAGATTATTCCTTTAAACAAAAAAAGTTAAAAACCCCAGATGATTAATTAAAAAAAAAAAAAAAACTAAACTAAAAAGCAAGATATTGGTTATTAATTCTAAAAAAAAAAAAGATGAAAAGCAAGAACTAGATTATTCATTTAAAAAATGGACAAAAACAAGATTCAGATTAAAAAAAAAAAAATAAAAAAAAAGAAAATCAATCTCCAGAGTAATAATTCTAAGAAATAAAAAAATTCAAATTATTCATTTAAAAAAAAAAAATGAAAAGCAAAATTCAGAATATTTACTAAAAATGTAAAATGCAAGATCCAAATTATTATTTCAGAAAGATTAAAAATAAGATGCTGATTATTCATTAATTAAAGAAAATAAAAATAAATAAATAAATAAATAAAACTAAACTTTTAGGTAGCTTTTGCTTAAAAATTGCTTGATGTGGTTCCACAAAAAAAGTCATAAAATAACAGAAAAAAAAAGTACATTTTTTAAGAAATCCAGATTTTATGAATATGCAAATTAGAAGCATAGCCAACCCTACATGCCCCGCCCATTTTTTGTTGCATGGCCTGTATTTGCATACAGAAACATGATTGGCTCTTATATTTTATGATGCAATAACATTTGCAGTGGCAGTTTTTTCACTGTGATGTGTCTGTTCACTTAAATTAATTTCTCCTGAAAGAATTTAATCATAAAACATTTTATAAAGTTAATGGTGATGTTTATAAAAATTAAAGTGCATTATAAAGTCGATGGTTATTGATGAAGCGAAGTCATTTCCGAGTTATTCTGTCTCGCGTGTCTACGATTTTTCACAAGATGGCGCCGGAGTCCATGTTCCCAAGTCCAAGTCCATTCTGATAGCTGAGTGCAAAAGTTAGTGCACCCTTCTTTCAAAATGAAAGCATGTGATGTGAAAAGAACTGTTGAGTAAAAGAACTGTTGCTCCATAAACATACAGGTTTATTCAGTAAAACCTTCAACATTCAGTTCAAGGTTCTATGCAGGTTCTACTTCTCCAAAACTAACCTGAGTAAAATATACAGCTCTCCAAGATGTGATAGATGCCAGGAGTCTGAGGGATCTCTCTCTCTCTCTCTCTCTCTCTCTCTCTCACACTTACTCTGGTTCTGTCCCATGGTTCAAGATTCCTGGGTTTGTATCTTCAAAAAAATCTTTCAAAAGTGTTTTTAAGAAAAATATTCCCACAGATCATAATCTTTTGCTACTCTGATACAAACCTCTCTTTACCTTTTATACAGCAGCATGGTCACAGCTAAAAAAATTTATAAAAATAAAATTATACTTTTGACATGGAAGTCCCCAAATGCACCAGGCTTGAAAAGATGGTTGAACGAGACGCTTTTCATTATATAAATGAACCAGTTACGCTGCAGCGAACTAGAAATCACAGAAACGCTTTAAGAACACTTGGGAACCGTTTATGAAGAATTTAAAAGAGGTTTAGTTTGATACCAGACTCTCTGACTGCTATTATCATCATTTTTTCTTTTCTTTTAAATATTCCTGGAACATTTAAGTGTCTGACAACCTTGTCAATTTATTTATTTAATTTTTTTTTTGCTTTGTGTTTTTATTTTTCCCTATTATTATTATTATTATCAGTTGTTGCTATCATATGTTTAAAAAAAAAAAAAAAAAAAACAAGCAACAGAACTAATTGAATTGTGAAAAATAATAATCTTTGACTGGAGAATAATGGCTCAGTCATGCACTTGAGCCAGATTTCTAGGTTTAAAAAAAAAAAAAAAAAGTCTCACATTATTAAGTCACGCAGTTCACGTGTTTTTAACTGTGAGCAAATTAAATCAAACTTAAATTTAAAGAAATTTTTAAAAAACACAAACAACCTGATGCTCGGATTGTAAAACCTGCATCCCTAAAAGTACAAATTTTCTCTCGACTGTTTAAATAAAGTGTTTTTATTTTTTTTTTTTCCAGAAAATCTCGCTTGTTGTTCGAGACGAAATCCTGAGTCTCACCGAGCTGCTAAACCTCACACACACACGCACACACACGCGCGCACACACACACGCGCGCGCACACACACACACACACACACACACACACACACAGCAGCATGCTGGTGAGACGTCAGAGATGTAAGGATCTCTAAATGCATCCTCTGAAATGTTGAGTATGTTTTAGTGCATCGTGGAACAGTAGCTAATCTGTTTTCCGGCTCACGCTAGTGAAGGTTACGATCAGCGACACGTTACTCACGTCTCCTTCACAGGCTACTGAACAGTTTGTGTTAATGGTGAGTCAAATGGAGGCAAGGGTGCCAATACTTTTGTTTAAAAAAAAAAAAAAAAATTAGAAGGAATCATGAGTGCAAACTTGTGACAGAATATATATTTTATAAATCTGAAGTGCAGATGCTCCTGTATGAAGCAGGTAGCACCTTCAGGTTACACCCCGAGTAATGAGCGCATATAGTGAAGAGGAAGCTGTTTGTGCTGTTAAGCAGATTTTATGTGAATCACGGGAACGAGATGTAAAATAAAGTTAAATATCAGTGACGAAAAAAAGAGTACTGTATGAAAATAAACAAATATGAATCTGAAATATTCAATTTGATGAAAATATTATTCATAAATCACGCAGTTTATAAAAGAGATAAAATCAGACCGTTATTGCAGGCAAGGGTGCCAATACTTTTGTTTTTGTCAAAAAATAAAGAAACGGTCAGTGCAAACTTTATCAAATGACATTAAAATATCACAGAAACACATTTTCCGTGGCTTTATATTGCACATGTAGCATCTAAAACAATTAAAACTAAAACACTACCCTACGTAGTGAGCGTATATAGTGAACAGGAAGCCATGTGGCGGATTTAAAGTAAATTAAAATAATTAAAAAACAGAACTGAATGAATGAATTCACTCGTAAATCACACAAAAAAAAAAAACAGATTAGCCGCTTTCATGAGAGACGTTGACCAATCAGTGGTCAGCACGGTTTCTAGCCCCGCCCACATCATCTTATTTACTCAGATTCGTTCCATAGAGTGTGACTCAGTAGTGAAAAAATGGACACTTCAATTAAATGCAGTGCTTTTGTTTTTAACTTTAATTTAAATTTTATTAAAATAACCATTATTGATAAACAGTTTGTACTCGAGTCTGCAATAAAACCTTCAAATACACAGCTGATTCAAACAATTTTAAAAAGTCCTACTCTTCTAATCAACCCCGTTAAAACTCCGAACACTGATCGGTTTCAGGATCAGGATGTGCACGTTAACATTTAACGCTCTCGTGTATGAAACTCCACACGCGGGGAAAGGCACAGCGACGGTGAAAGACGTGCGGATGGATTTAAAAAAAAAATAAAGTAATCCGTCCTTCACGGCGTGGCGAACGCGAGCGCCTTCTCCGCTCCTGCAGCAAAGCGAAGCGTAAAATAACATCGTCTGTAGTTTAAGAAATAAAACCGTGACATTTCTGTTGTTAGCAGGATGATCAGCGGCTCGTTTCAGCATGTCGAATTTCCCAGTAAACATAAACGTTTAATGCTTAGACCTGTAACAATTACATATCTACACTCTTTAAACACAACCCAGATTTGATCTGATTTGTTTCTGTGCATGAAGATGACCTTCACCTTCACCTTCAAAAAATACGACATTGTCTCTAACGCTTAGAGTCCTTTTTCTCTTCACCTTCATCTGAGAGAAAGAAAGAGACAGAGACAGAGAGAGAGAGAGAGAGAGAGAGAGAGAGAGAGTGTTCATTACACCGACTTCAGGAAGACGGCTTGGTTTCCATCAGCTCCAGATTGTCGAATCAGAAGACGGGCAGCTTCATGGAGGTCAAAGTGCACGAGTTGATGTCCTCGGTGTGAGTGGCTCGGTGCAGCGACGGCTCCGAGGCGCTGCGGTTGATTTTGGGTAAAGCGTGCTGCAGGAGCTCGATGGAGGACAGGATCTGTACAAACACCAGCACGAGAAGAAAACTAAAATTCCTTATTACATTCCTTATGAACCAATCAGAATGCTGGAATCTACAGGACCAATCAGAAGTCAGAAGGAAATCTTTTCCATACAACATGTCATAAAATCTCCTCATATTCACTCATTAACACAGGTTTTTTTTTTTCCCCAGCACCACTTTGTCCTCCATGTTGTCCTCCACCTTATTAAAAATGCAAATCTTCTAATACCGTGATGGATGTTTACGATGCAGAGTAAAATGTGAAAGTGAGAGGTGTTGATGAGGCACCTGAGGGAACAGCGGTCTCTCTTCTTTGGATTTTTTAATGCAGTCAGCGACCAGGCGCTTCATGGCTTTGGGACAGCTCTTATACAGCTTAGTGAGATCCGGAGACAGATAACCTCGCCCAACCATGAAGATAATCTACACACACACACACACACACACACAAATATACACACACAAATATACACACACACACACACACACACAGTCAATTGTTTCCCAGGAATGGTACCAGGTCCTGATTGTCACATAATTATTCCATTTATGTCATCTGGCAGACATTTTCCCAGTTAAATGCTGTTTAATGCACACATGATTTGTCAAAAGGTGTTGATTAATTTTCTAAAACGGATTAATCTGTGTGATGGTGATTTGGTATGAAAATGAAGTCATTTTCAAGATAATTTATTAACGTTAGTCCCCGCCTCCCAACCATGCTCTGATCCCGGCCCAATCCAAACCCCTCATTAGTCCCGCCCCTATTCCAACCACACCCTCTTTAACCCCGCCCCAACCCCACCCTCATCACACCCTAACTCCACCCTCATCCCACCCCAACCACATCCTCATCACACCATAACCCTGCCCCAGCCACGCCCTCATCCAACCAATAACCCCACCATCATCCCATCCCTAACCCCGCCCCTATTCCAACCACACCCTCTTTAACCCCGCCCCAACCCCACCCTCATCACACCCATAACCCCACCCTCATCCAACCACTAACCACACCCTCATCCCATCCCTAACCCCACCCTCATCACACCCCTAACCACACCCTCATCCCATCCCTAACCCCACCCTCATCACACCCCTAACCCCACCCTCATCCCATCCCTAACCCCACCCTCATCACACCCCTAACCCCGCCCCTATTCAAACACAACCCTCTTTAACCCCGCCCCAACCACACCCTCATCCCACCCCTAACACCACCCTGATCCCACCCCAACCCCGCCCCAACCACACCCTCACCCCATCCCTAACCCCACCCCTATTCAAACACAACCCTCTTTAACCCCAACCACACCCTCATCCCACACCTAACCCCTCTTTAACCCCACCCCAACCACACCCTCATCCCACACCTAACCCCTCTTTAACCCCACCCCAACCACACCCTCATCCCACACCTAACCCCTCTTTAACCCCGCCCCAACCGCATCCTGAATCCACCCTAAACTTTAACCCCGCCTCCAATTAGATCCAGATTCCACCCCAGCCCCTCCTTAACCACGCCCCCAACCACTCCCTAATTCCTCCCCTCTCTAAACCCTAAACCTTCCGTGACCTCGTAGAAATTTGCGCGTGTAAATACTTTTACCTGGATTTAATTTGTTTCTAAAGCATATTTAATTTGCGACGAGCTTCTACTTTTATTTAAATACGACTGTGACACAAAACCCCATAATTTCACTCGTGTACTATTTTCCGTATTTAAAAGAGGAAATAAATCTTATTAAATCTTATTAAACTGTACAGACGAACAGTCATTAGCGACAGTGTGTTTTTATGTAATGTAATGATGTAATATAATGAACGTGTACTGATACAGATGCAGATAAAGAGCCGAACCTGATCTCTGTTAGCGATGTGTGAATACGGAAGCTCTCCGGTCATCAGCTCGTACAGAACGATGCCGTAGGAATAAACGTCGGATTGGAAACTGTACGGATTGTTGTCCTGCATCCGGATCACCTCGGGAGACTGACGAGGAAAACCACAGACGGGGAAAAGATCATACTGTTACTATATAATGAGTTTAATTTATACCTTCATCCTGAGAACACTACCTACAGCCCAAACTATCCTGGATTCATTTTTATTTGTGGATGAAACTCACCATCCATAAGATGGATCCTGAAGGATGTTCGACCTGATGAGAGCCGCTCCACCTGGCCTTCACCGTGGCCAAGCCGAAATCCCCGATCTTCACCGTCAGGCCTTCATGCAGGAAAATATCTGTGTTCCGGTTAAAGCTGTTATTTTTACAGGCAAAATATTTTAGTTCCATTCTTACACACCTGTTATAAATACATTTTTTACACTTTATAGCATTTATAGTTATTATTTCTATTTGTATTTAATATGTAACTAAAGTATTCTGAGCTAAAATCTTTATTTTAATAATTATAATACTTAAATAATTATTTCTTGTTTTTATTTGCATTTAATATGTAAGTAATGTTTTCTGAGCTAAAATTTATAATTATTTCTTGTTTTTATTTATATTTAATATGTAACTTTTTAATGTTTTCTGAGCTAAACCTTATTATTTTAATAATAATAATAATTATAATTATTATTTCTTGTTTTTATTTATATTTAATATGTAACTTTTTAATGTTTTCTGAGCTAAACCTTATTATTTTAATAATTATAATATTTATAATTATTATTTCTTGTTTTTATTTGTATTTAATATTTAACTTTGATGTTTGTGAGCTAAAATTTCCTACTTTACCCAGCTTACTACTTTATCATATCAATAATTTCATGGTAACTTTACCATTTTTAAGTACGTTTTATTTTCTAAAATATATGCAAAATATTTTTTATGAAATTTAACAATTATTTTTTAATTATTTGCATACATTATACTTAATTCACAATAATTATTAACAATCATATATGTTCTGCTTTTAAACAGCTTTCCTGGATTTCTTTCTATTGCATTTTATACAATGTAAACAAAATATTTTTTTGTATATTTAATATTTAATTTAAATTAGCCTTTTTTTAATTAAAAAAAATGCAATTTAATGTATGAAAAGTGTTATATCAGTAAATTTATTATTATTATTATTATTATTATTTTAAACAATTAAAGCAAATCTTCTAATGTTTCTCAAGAAACTTTTTTCTTATTCCCTTCAAAATGTAAACACAGAGGAAATACAGTGATAAAGTTGTCTTTATGCCAAAAATTAAATCCATATAAGTAAGTAAGTAAGTAGGTAAGTAAATAAGTAAACAAACAAACAAACAAACAAACAAACAAACGAATGAATGAATGAAATCTTGTGAGAAGGATACTGTTGGACTTCATGTCTCGGTGGATGATGTTCTTTGCGTGCAAGTAGCTGAAATTAAAAGGACAGAATCGTTACATCTCTGCTCGAGTTCATCTCACACACACGTAAAAACGAAGCTGATCAGCCGAGACGAGTTCAGTTTCTGAAATCTGCTTCTGCAGTTCTGAGAGACGTTTCTGCTCCTGACACTCACTCCATGCCCTGAGCCGTCTGCCTCGCGATGTCGATCAGCTGCAGCATCTGGTATTTGGTCTCCAGCACGTGGAGGTGTTTGTACAGACTGCTGCCCTCACACCACTGCGTCACGATGGCCAGGTTATCTTTCGTCATGTAGCCCATGAACAGCAGGATGTTCACGTGCCGGGTTTTCCTGTGGACACCAAGAGAGACAGAGAGGTTCCACACTCCACACCTGCACACCTGTACACCTGCACACGCACGCACTTATCTAATCAGCCAATCACGTGGCAGCAGCACAATGTACAAGATGCAGGTCAAGAGCTTCAGTTCACATCAAACATCAGAATGAAGAAAAAGTGTGATCTCTGTGACTTTAACCGTGGCTGGTTGTTGGTTTCGTTTTTTCCAGAAACTTCTGATCTCCTGGGATTTTCACACACAACAGTCTCTAGAGTTTATACAGAATGGTGCGAAACACAAAAAACATCCTGTGAGCGGAGGATCTGCAGGCTGGAACATCTTGCTGATGAGAGAGATCAGAGGAGATCTCTCTGGAAGAAAATAAACAGGAAGTCGGTCTATAGTAACTCAAATAATCACTCTTTACAACCGTGGTGAGCAGAAAAGCATCTCAGAATGCACAGCACATCAAACCTCTCAGATTTCTGTTCTTGGCTGACAGGAGAAGAACCTGACGTGGTCTTCTGTTGTTGTAGCTCATCTGCCTCAAGGTTCGATGTGTTGCGCTGAGATGCTTTTCTGCTCACCGCGGTTGTAAAGAGTGATTATATGAGTTACTATATCCTTCCTGTCTGCTTGAAACAATCTGGTCATTTTCCTCTGACCTTCTATTTATCAGCAAGGCGTTTCCACCCACAGAACTGTCACTCCCTGGATGTTTTTTGTGTTTCGCACCATTCTGTGTAAAACTCTAGAGACTGCTGTGTGTGAAAATCCCTGCAGGAGATCAGCAGTTTCTGAAATACAACCATGCCATGGTTACAGTCACAGAGATCACACTTTTTCTTCATTCTGACGTTTGATGTGAACATTAACTGAAGCTCTTGACCTGCATCTGCAGTTTATGCGTTGTGCTGCTGCCACATGATTGGCTGATTAGATAACTGCATAAATGAACATACATTTATATATAAATGTATATAACTGTCATGAAAACAAATAGGTGTCAGTTAAGAAGTGTGAATGAAACCATAGAGAATCAGTTTATTGGACATGGTTGAATTTCAGTCATACACCTCCAAACTGGGCCAGCTGTAATGTAAACGTGTAAACGAAACTAAAACGCGCGTTCTTCGCGGATGTGTTAAGGACGCCGCCTCACCGCAGAACTGCGACTTCATTACGAAAGGCCTGGAACTGCTCCGGCGTGGGAT
>NC_069725.1:680000-687500 GCF_027358585.1 Pangasianodon hypophthalmus
TTCTGAGCGGGAGGTAAACAGAACCTGAACACAATGAGCTCTTTTCATGACTTAAAGAAGCTGAAAGCTCTGAGGCGACCCTGTGGACCTGCGAGTGTTTCTAAACCTCGGGGATTAACTCAAAATCCACAAAACACACACACACACACACACACACACACACCTCTTCTGTTATTTAATGAGATTACACACTAAAAAGGTCACTCAGGAAGAATTTAGCAGATGACGAGATTCAAGAAATATCGATGTTTACGTACAATTTATTGATTGTTTATAGCTAACGAGGAGAACAGGAAGGCGTCGTA
Organism: Pangasianodon hypophthalmus; assembly: GCF_027358585.1. Taxonomy (NCBI): domain Eukaryota; kingdom Metazoa; phylum Chordata; class Actinopteri; order Siluriformes; family Pangasiidae; genus Pangasianodon; species Pangasianodon hypophthalmus. The sequence goes on from NC_069725.1 coordinate 680,306, forward strand.
CCTGCTGGGCATTCGGCTCATGGACTCCCTCATCCTCCTCGAGGTGATCGGAGGCAGAGACAGAGCTCCGCTTTCGCCGGGAGTCGGAAACAACCTGCCGTGACGAGAAGATAAAACACAGACAGTGACGAGCTTGTTTAAAAATCAAAAAAGCCGTCAAGTCATTTGTGGGGGGAAAGAAATAAAAAATTCTGCTGAATTTGAAAAATATTAAATATTAGGTAATAATTATCTAAAAATCAGGAGTAAATAATAAAATTACAATTAAAAAAGGAACGATATTTGCATTATTGCGTGTATTTCTTTACTTATCTTGTACAGAGTCTTTCTAAATGAAATAAAATCTTAATTATTATCATTAAAGCTGCAGCTTGTGAATGTTTTTGATACGTTCCGCCAAACAGCAATGTTTAAATATTTAATATTTATTAATATTATAATTTCTTCTCTTTATTCGGGACACGTAAGGAAGAACTGCACTGATGTAGGAAAGTAAAGGTGTGTTGACGCTCACAGCAGCTGCCTGATGTTGCTCCAGTCCACACACATGGTGGGAACTTTGGTGCTGCAGTGCTCGTGGAATTTATATCCGCACGTCTGGCAGCGGAAGCCGTTCAGGAGGAACTTCTGGCACATGTCGCAGTACGCCAGCTTCAGGAACGTCTTCCTCACCTCAAACGCAAACGGAGGATCGGCATGAGCGTCGGATTTTATACGCGTTTTACACTTTACTGAGTAATCTGCGCAAACTCACAAAGTTGTGTGTGGTCAGAGGAACGTGATCTAGAACCTCCACCAGGAGCTCCTCTCCGATCAGCGACGTCGAGTCCGTGTTCCAGTCCATACGAGACTTTTTACTGCAGTTAAAGAGGGGGAAAAAAAACGAAGGTTTGAGTAACATCCGTATATTACAACAGCCAGAATATTACAATTTCTCTTCATGTGAGTTCTTAAAAAAAATATTTTAGCGATTTGAAATATCTGAGGATGGAAACGGCGTCAGTTACTAACGTTTCCCATTTAATCACACGTTTTTGCTGTAAAACTTTAAAAAGTTAAAAACTGCTCGATGATACTTTAAAATAAAAATAAAAAAAGTTAAAAACTGCTCGATGATACTTTAAAATAAAAATAAAAAAAGTTAAAAACTGCTCGATGATACTTTAAAATAAAAATAAAAAAGTTAAAAACTGCTCGATGATACTTTAAAATAAAAATAAAAAAGTTAAAAACTGCTCGATGATACTTTAAAATAAAAATAAAAAAGTTAAAAACTGCTCGATGATACTTTAAAATAAAAATAAAAAAAGTTAAAAACTGCTCGATGATGCTTTAAAATAAAAATAAAAAAAGTTAAAAACTGCTCGATGATACTTTAAAATAAAAATAAAAAAAGTTAAAAACTGCTCGATGATACTTTAAAATAAAACAAATTTATTGTTTGCTGATGCTTTAAAATAACTTTTTTAACTGTTCAATGATCCATTAAAACAAAAATATTGTAAACTGTTCAATGTTACTTTCAAATAAAAAAAAATGTAAAACCATTTGATGATACATTAAAATAAAAACTAACAGTTTGATGATACTTTAAAATAAAAATAAAAATGTTAAACTGATCATTTAAAATACATTTTTTAAAACTGTTCAATGATCCTTTAAAATAAAAAAATTAAACAGTTTGAAGATACTTTAAAATAAAAAGTAGACTTTTTGATGATACTTTAAAAAAATTGTAACTGTTTGCTGATATTTAAAAAAAAATAATAATAATAAAAATTGTTCAGTGATGCTATTTAATGTCTACAAAATGACTGCATTTTTATTTTTTTAGCATTAAACGATAAAATAACTAAAAATAAAATTTTAAATATTAAATAAAGGACTTTAACAGCACCCTGGCTGCTTCAGGTCAGTGTGCAAATTAAATTAATACAGTATAATTAAATTATTGTAAAAATAAATAAATAAATAAACAAATAAATAAACAGATGTAACAGACAGACGCGAGCCCTATCGGGATGGAATTAGTTTATTAGCATCTGTAATAAATCTTTTTTTCACGTCTCCTCAGAGATAAAACTCACATCTGGACTGCAATAAAATATAAAATATATATACAGTGAGAGTAAAAAGTATTTGATCCCTTGCTGATTTTGTTGGTTTGCCCACTAATAAAGACATGCTCATTCTATACTTTTAATGGTAGATGTATTCTAACATGGAGAGACAGAATATCAAAAAGAAAATACAGAAAATAACTTTAAAGAATATATTTTAATTGATTTGTATTTCATTGAGGGAAATAAGTATTTGATCCCCTAGTATGCATTAGGAGTTCTGGCTTTCACAGACCAGTTAGACACTCCCAATCAACTTGTTACCTGAATTGAAGACACCTGTTCTAACTAATCACCTGTATGAAAGACACCTGTTCACAGAATCAGACAATCAGACAGATTCCAAACTCTCCAACATGGGTAAGACCAAAGAACTCTCTCAGGACCTCAGAGACAGGATTGTTGACCTGCACAAATCTGGAATGGGCTACAAAAACATTAGCAAGATGCTGGGTATTAAAGTAACAACCATTGGTGCAATTGTGAGAAAATTTAAGAAGTATAACATGACCATCAATAGACCTCGGTCTGGTGCTCCACAGAAGATTTCACCTCGTGGGGTGGCAATGATCATGAGAACTGTGAGAAATCGGCCTGCAACCACACAGCGGGAGTTAGTGAATGACCTCAAGGCAGCTGGGACCACAGTCACCAGGAAAACAATTGGCAACACTTTGCGCCGCAATGGATTAAAATCCTGCAGTGCCCGAAAGGTACCCCTGCTTAAGAAGGCACATGTGGAGGCCCGCCTAAAGTATGCCAATGATCACCTCAAAGATGTACAAAGTGATTGGGAGAAGGTTCTGTGGTCAGACGAGACCAAAATTGAACTATTTCGCCTAAACTCTACTCATCATGTGTGGAGGAAGAAAAATGCTGCCTATGACCCCAGGAACACTGTGCCCACCGTCAAGCATGGAGGTGGAAGCATTATGTTTTGGGGGTGTTTCTCTGCCAAGGGCACAGGGCTACTTCACCACATCAGTGGGAAGATGGATGGAGCCATGTACCGTGCAGTCCTGAGGGACAACCTCCTCCCCTCTGCCAGGAAGTTGAAAATGGGCCGTGGTTGGGTCTTCCAACATGACAACGACCCGAAGCATACAGCAAAGGCAACAAAAGAGTGGCTCAAGAAGAACCACATTAAGGTCATGGAGTGGCCCAGCCAGTCTCCGGACCTCAATCCAATCCAAAATCTATGGAGGGAGCTGAAGGTCCGAGTTGCCAAGCGACAGCCCACCAACCTTAATGATTTAGAGAGGATCTGCAAAGAAGAGTGGGCCAAAATTCCCCCTGATATGTGTGCTAACCTTGTGGTTAACTACAACAAACGTCTGTCCGCTGTGCTTGCAAACAAAGGCTGTGCCACCAAGGATTAAGTGCTTTTGGCTAGAGGGATCAAATACTTATTTCCCTCAATGAAATACAAATCAATTAAAATATATTCTTTAAAGTTATTTTCTGGATTTTCGTTTTGATATTCTGTCTCTCCATGTTAGAATACATCTACCATTAAAAGTATAGAATGATCATCTCTTTATTAGTGGGCAAACCAACAAAATCAGCAAGGGATCAAATACTTTTTACTCTCACTGTATAAAAAATGTTTGTGTGTTCAGTGTGTGTGTTTACGTGTTTGTGTGTTTACGTGTTTGTGTGTTTACGTGTTTGTGTGTTCAGTGCGTATAGTGTGTTCAGTGTGGGTGTTTGTGTGTTTACATGTTTGTGTGTTTACGTGTTTGTGTGTTCAGTGTGTGTTTGTGTGTTTACGTGTTTGTGTGTTTAGTGTGTAGTGTTTAGTGTTTGTGTGTTTACGTCTTTGTGTGTTCAGTGTGTTGAGTGTGTTGAGTGTGTAGTGTAGAGTGTGTAGTGTAGAGTGTGTTGAGTGTGTAGTGTAGAGTGTGTAGTGTAGAGTGTGTAGTGTAGAGTGTGTTGAGTGTGTAGTGTTGAGTGTAACGCGCACAGTGTGTAGAGTGTGTAGAGTGTGTAGTGTAGAGTGTGTAGTGTAGAGTGTGTTGAGTGTGTAGTGTAGAGTGTGTAGTGTTGAGTGTGTAGTGTAGAGTGTGTTGAGTGTGTAGTGTAGAGTGTGTAGTGTAGAGTGTGTTGAGCGTGTAGTGTTGAGTGTGTTAAGTGTGTAGTGTTGAGTGTGTAGTGTAGAGTGTGTAGTGTAGAGTGTGTAGAGTGTGTTGAGTGTGTAGTGTTGAGCGTGTAGTGTTGAGTGTGTTGAGTGTGTAGTGTTGAGTGTGTAGTGTTGAGTGTGTAGTGTTGAGTGTGTAGTGTTGTGTGTGTTAAGTGTGTAGTGTAGAGTGTGTAGTGTAGAGTGTGTTGAGTGTGTAGTGTTGAGTGTGTAGTGTAGAGTGTGTAGTGTAGTGTGTTGAGTGTGTAGAGTGTGTAGTGTAGAGTGTGTAGTGTAGAGTGTGTAGTGTAGAGTGTGTTAAGTGTGTAGTGTTGAGTGTTGTGTGTTGAGTGTGTTAAGTGTGTAGTGTTAAGTGTGTAGTGTAGAGTGTGTTGAGTGTGTAGTGTTGAGTGTGTAGTGTTGATTGTGTAGTGTAGAGTGTGTAGTGTAGAGTGTGTTGAGTGTGTAGTGTTGAGTGTGTAGTGTTGAGTGTGTAGTGTAGAGCGTGTAGTGTTGAGCGTGTAGTGTTGAGTGTGTAGTGTTGAGTGTGTAGTGTAGAGTGTGTTGAGTGTGTAGTGTAGAGTGTGTAGTGTAGAGCGTGTAGTGTTGAGTGTGTAGTGTAGAGTGTGTTGAGTGTGTAGTGTTGAGTGTGTAGTGTTGAGTGTGTAGTGTAGAGTGTGTAGTGTTGAGTGTGTAGTGTAGAGTGTGTTGAGTGTGTAGTGTAGAGTGTGTAGTGTAGAGTGTGTTGAGTGTGTAGTGTAGAGTGTGTAGTGTTGAGTGTGTTGAGTGTGTAGTGTTGAGTGTGTTGAGTGTGTTAAGTGTGTAGTGTTGAGTGTGTTGAGTGTGTTAAGTGTGTAGTGTTGAGTGTGTAGTGTTGAGTGTGTAGTGTTGAGTGTGTTGAGTGTGTAGTGTTGAGTGTGTAGTGTTGAGTGTGTTGAGTGTGTAGTGTTGAGTGTGTAGTGTTGAGTGTGTAGTGTTGAGTGTGTTGAGTGTGTAGTGTTGAGTGTGTTGAGTGTGTAGTGTTGAGTGTGTAGTGTTGAGTGTGTTGAGTGTGTAGTGTTGAGTGTGTTGAGTGTGTAGTGTTGAGTGTGTTAAGTGTGTAGTGTTGAGTGTGTAGTGTTGAGTGTGTTGAGTGTGTAGTGTTGAGTGTGTTGAGTGTGTAGTGTAGAGTGCGTTAAGTGTGTAGTGTTGAGTGTGTTGAGTGTGTAGTGTTGAGTGTGTTGAGTGTGTAGTGTTGAGTGTGTTAAGTGTGTAGTGTTGAGTGTGTAGTGTTGAGTGTGTTGAGTGTGTAGTGTTGAGTGTGTAGTGTTGAGTGTGTTGAGTGTGTAGTGTTGAGTGTGTTGAGTGTGTAGTGTTGAGTGTGTAGTGTTGAGTGTGTTGAGTGTGTTGAGTGTGTAGTGTTGAGTGTGTAGTGTTGAGTGTGTTGAGTGTGTTAAGTGTGTAGTGTAGAGTGTGTAGTGTAGAGTGTGTTAAGTGTGTAGTGTTGAGTGTGTAGTGTGTAGTGTTGAGTGTGTAGTGTAGAGTGTGTTAAGTGTGTAGTGTAGAGTGTGTAGTGTTGAGTGTGTTGAGCGTGTAGTGTTGAGTGTGTTAAGTGTGTAGTGTTGAGTGTGTAGTGTTGAGTGTGTTGAGTGTGTTGAGTGTGTAGTGTTGAGTGTGTAGTGTAGAGTGTGTTAAGTGTGTAGTGTTGAGTGTTGTGTGTTGAGTGTAACGCGCGCAGTGAGGCCGGCGCTCTGACCTGCGGTGTCCCGCATGGAGCTTGTAGACGGCGCAGCACTCGGGCTGGAGACCTCGAACCTTCAGCGCTTTGATAAGGCAGTTGTGGAGGGTCATACCGGACCTCACGTTCACCTGAACACACACACACACATCAGGTACACAGTTACTACACACACACACACACACACACACACACACCAGGTACACAGTTACTACACACACACACACACACACACACACACACACACACCAGGTACACAGTTACTACACACACACACACACACACACACACACACCAGGTACACAGTTACTACACACACACACACACACACACACACACACACCAGGTACACAGTTACTACACACACACACACACACACACACACACATCAGGTACACAGTTACTACACACACACACACACACACACACACATCAGGTACACAGTTACTACACACACACACACACACACACACATCAGGTACACAGTTACTACACACACACACACACACACACACACATCAGGTACACAGTTACTACACACACACACACACACACACACACCAGGTACACAATTACTACACACACACACACATCAGATACACAGTTACTACACACACACACACACACACACATCAGGTACACAATTACTACACACACACACACACACACACACACACACCAGGTACACAATTACTACACACACACACACATACATCAGGTACACAGTTACTACACACACACAAACACATCAGGTACACAGTTACTACACACACACACACACACACACACACACCAGGTACACAATTACTACACACACACACACATACATCAGGTACACAGTTACTACACACACACACACACACACATCAGGTACACAATTACTACACACACACACACACACACATCAGGTACACAGTTACTACACACACACACACACATCAGGTACACAATTACTACACACACACACACACACACACACACACACATCAGGTACACAATTACTACACACACACACACACACATCAGGTACACAATTACTACACACACACACACATCAGGTACACAGTTACCACACACACACACACATCAGGTACACAATTACTACACACACACACACACACACACATCAGGTACACAATTACCACACACACACACACACATCAGGTACACAGTTACTACACACACACACACACACACACACACACATCAGGTACACAGTTACTACACACACACACATCAGGT
>NC_069725.1:695000-747500 GCF_027358585.1 Pangasianodon hypophthalmus
TGCCAATTCAAGCAGTTTTCCACAAAAAAAATTAAATAAATAAAAAAACTCTGCAAACTGCATCACAACTTTTATAAAAAGCATTTCTGGCTGCAACATTCACTAAAAAAACTCCTGTACAGACCGTCTAAAGAACCGAACACACTGAACACTGTGTAGCCTGAACCCCCGAAGTCACTGACGAATGTGTCGGTATTTTATATTATTTTATTATTATTTCCAGGATGAATCGATTCCTAACGAGCGAGTTCGTCCCGCACTTACGTGATGAGCAGCTCAAACAAAGCAAGGGGTGCCAATACTTTAATTTCTGTTAAACATAAACAGGATATTGAGCTTGAATTTTGTCAGATGCACCAAAAAAACACCACACATACAAAAAGCTGCACGCGTTCGGTGTTCAGTCGGACTTTAGGGGTGTAACGATACTCTCCGGTCACGAGTCGACTCGATTCGATTCACGAGACTCTGTTCACGATTCGATTTTCAGAACATTTTAAACAGAATTTTAACGAAGCAAAAGACGCCTTTTTTTATTTCTGAATCAAAAACAATGTGCATTTTTTTCTGTATAAAACTAAATAAATTTAAAAACGCTATAAATATTGTAAACAAAATGGACTACAAGTTCACCGTATCTTACAAATAAACAGATATATTTATAAATTCTCAAATTAAAAAAAAAAAATTAGGATTGATTGAAAAAACAAAGTGTCTGAACTCGGGAAAATAATCGACTGAAACACAGCGAGTTCCGTGTCAGAGCCTGTATCTATTTAACTGTAAATAAAGCTCCAAATGCGGCTAAAATGGCCGACTGACGAGATCTTTTTAACCGTTATATCGGGCTAGTGGTCACTTCACGTCTCAGTAATGGCGTAAGCTCTTATTGAAAGAAACCAATCATGTGACCAGCGCTCTCTCTCTCTCTCTCTATATATATATATATATATCGGTTTATATAAATAAATATTTATTTATTTATTTAACTGTATGGATTACGCAGATTGGGACCCCTGGTGTTCAAACAGTGTAACTGCTTTACCTGCGTAATTAACACCATGCTGTTATCGCACATTTCCTCCACACACATCACCACGTTTTCGCATCGTGACGTATCGTTACTCCTCTAGCGGATACGCGGAGAACTACGCTACACACGCTATTCGCTTTATTACGGTAAACGCTAAGTAACGAGCGAATACAGTGAACAGGAAGTCATGCAGGATTTCGCTTGGAAAAAAACGAGTTAAATATTCGCAATGATGTGGATAAATAAATAAAAATAAACAGGAAATGTTGAATCTGACGATTCTGTATTCATCGTGCTTGACCAATCAGTGATCAGCGCTGCTTCTAGCCCCGCCCACAAACCCCTGATCTGGTAAGAAGGTGGGAACAAATGTACTGAGTTACAGAGCGACTCGTCCAGTGATGGAAATAAAAATAAACGCGTTAAATTAGCAGAGTTGATACCACAGCGTGCAGTTTACACACTACAGATAAATAAATTAATATTTTTAAACGAGTCTCGATCGCAGAAAACATCAACGTGGAACAAGAATCAAAATGAGGAACCAGAAGTGAAAATTTTCACACGATAAAAAATTCTGTCTGCGTTCAGCGAGTCCAATCAAACCCTGACTCATTATCTAATTAATTCATTAGGCTATATATAAATTAATTAATTGATTGGTTAATAATTTAATTGGTTTAATTAATTAAATGTCACTTTTCATACATTTAAAACGCAGCTCAAAGTGCTTTACAGTGTAAAGTACTTTTTTTTAATTAGAAAAAAGAAACAAAATGCAACAAAAAATAGTTAAATAGATGAACTTAAAAAATTACATTAAATAATAACACTGAAAAAAGTGAAAATGTTATAAACATTAAATGTTTACAAATATAAAATTAATAAAAAGTAAAAAAAAAAAAAAAAAAAAAAAAAAGAAGGCGTGTTAAAAGTAATTCAAATAATAAATAGTTAAACGCTGAAATAAAAAATGTTTTGCGCAGTTTTATGACCTATTTATTTATTTATTTATTTATTTATTTAGACGGAGCTGAGGCGATACGACCAAAAATATCACATCACAATACTTGACAAGAAATTTAATAATCTAACAATAATAATAATAATAATAATAAACTCTGTTTACTGCAAAATAGTTTTTAAAAAAAATGAGAAAAAAAATCAATGACGCTTTTATTTAACGTGTATAAATATGTATTTCAGTGAAAAAGGGAAACATTAAATAAAAAATTTATTTTAAAATATTTATCAACTCCCCTGCTTCTTATTAGACTCTTTTTTATTTTACTTTTATTTTTTATTTATTTAATTTCTAGAAAAATAAATTATACAACAGCAGAAAATATAAATAAATGTGTAATAAAAAATATTTTTAAAACATTTTTAAATGTTTAACCAAATCACAACCATAAAATCATAAATCAGAGGAACCTGAGAGTTTGTAATTAATATAAACATTTTATTTTAGATTTTATTTAAATAAAAATATAAATATTGAGATTCTCTTCATGCACTTTAACTGTTTAAGGACAGTTTTAGGCCCAAACTATAGTTTACACTATAAATACTAATTATTTATAATATTAATTATTGTATAAACCGATAAACAAAGACATAAACGCGAGTTTTTTTAGTTTGTTTGTTTATCAGATGTAAAAATATTAAGCAGTAAAAACAACTTTCACTTTTTTAAACGGTTTTAAAAAAAGAAGTGTCATTAAACACAACTTTCTCTGACATTAAAGTGTGTGTGTGTGAAGTTTAACAATCACAGGATGAAGTTTAATCCTTTAAAAACTGCTGGAGTTTATTTATTTCTAAATTTAAAGCTTATTATTGAATATTTTATTATTATTTCTCTGTGTTTACACTGTGAAGGAGCCGGCTAGCCTTGCTAAGCTAACCCAGCTAACCCCAAAAACAACTTATATAACATGTATTTTTTATTTCTAAACGTTTTTAAACATTAAAACACAACTTTATTCAGTTTTATGATCGTGTAAATTCCTCTTTCTCCTCACAAACACCAATGTCCTGCATAAACACTACCGCTAATCTGATTAGCAAACTAGCACGCTAATGCTAAGCTAAGCTAACTCCCGATTATTAGCCACGTACAGAAAACTTCGCCTTTACCCCACGTCTGGTTTGTTTGTTTTTTTGTTTGTTTGTTTGTTTTAATAAAGTCGTGTAAAGACACGTGAGCGTTCTGTAAAAAGACCAGAGTGAAGAACTAAAGCAGAAACGCGTCACTAAACTCACCAACAGTGACAAATAAAACTCACCAAGAAAAGTTTGAAAACTTCAGAAGCGCCATCGTAACTTCAGGAAAAAAACACTGACCCGCGGTGACGTCATCACTTCAGCTCTTTTCAGAGAGAGAGAGAGAGAGAGAGGGAGAGAGAGAGGGAGAGACAGAGATAGAGAGAGAGAGAGAGAGAAAGAGAGAGAGAGAGACACAGAGGGAGAGAGAAAGAGAGAGAGAGACAGAGAGAGAGAGATAGAGAGAGAGAGAGAGAGAGACAGAGAGAGAGAGAGAGAGAGAGAGACAGAGGGAGAGAGACAGAGAGAGAGAGAGAGAGAGAGAGACAGAGAGAGAGACAGAGAGAGAAAGGGAGAGAGAGAGAGAGAGACAGAGAGAGAAAGGGAGAGAGAGAGAGATGGAGAGAGAAAGGGAGAGAGAGAGAGAGAGACAGAGAGAGAAAGGGAGAGAGAGAGAGATGGAGAGAAAGAGAGAGAGAATAATATATTTATTACTTTGGCAACATTGTGATGTTACACAGTCATGCCAATAAAGCTCATTTGAATTGAAAAAAAAAATGACTTGAGAGAGAGAAACAGAGAGAGAGAAACAGAGAGAGAAAGAGAGAGAGAGATTCAAAATGGGGAAATATGGGAAACCCATTTCCAAACACTATTTAATAAAGTAGCAACAGACACAAACTGTAAGCAAAATCAAATAACCAAACAACTAGAAACACTAGAACTGGCTTTTAAAGATAATCAAAATCCATTAGACTTCCCCATTACCGAAAACGAACTTAAAGACAAAATTAAAATCCTTAAACCAAAAAAAGCATCTGGACCTGATGGAATACTAAACGAAATGATAAAACAAACTAGCACTAGATTCTTATCAGCTATTCTGAAATTATTCAATGTGGTTCTGAGTGTAGGTCACTTCCCTGACATCTGGAATCAAGGCTTGATAACACCCATCTTTAAAGACGGAGATAAATTTGACCCCAATAATTACAGAGGCATTTGTGTGAGCAGCAACCTGGGAAAGTTATTCTGTAGTGTAATAAACGCTCGACTGCTGGACTTCATCATCACACACAGTGTCTTGAGCAGAAGTCAAATCGGATTTCTACCAAATTACCGTACATCTGACCACATTTACACATTACATTCTCTCATTGGAAAACACGTCGTGCAAAACAAAGGCAAAATATATGCATGTTTTATCGACTTTAAAAAAGCATTTGATTCAATCTGGCACCAAGGACTATTTTACAAACTTCTTGAAAGTGGTGTAGGTGGTAAAACCTACGACTTTATCAAATCAATGTACACTGAAAGCAAATGTGGTGTGAAAATTAGCACAAAAAGAACAAAATACCTTTCCCAGGAGCGTGGAGTGAGACAAGGCTGCTGCCTGAGCCCAACACTATTCAACATATACATCAGTGAACTGGCGCTCAGTCTGGAGCGATCCGCAGCTCCTGGTCTCACTCTACACGACTCAGAAATCAAATGTCTGCTCTACGCAGATGACCTGGTTCTGCTGTCTCCCACTCAACAGGGTCTACAGCAGAACCTGGACCTGTTGGATCAGTACTGTCAGACCTGGGCCCTGACAGTCAATCTCAAGAAAACTAAAATCATGACCTTCCAGAAAAGATCCAGATCCCAGGGATCACAACACACATTCACTTTAGGAACTAACCTTATAACACATGCATCACACTACAGTTACCTGGGTCTAAAAATCTCTTCCACAGGAACCTTTAATCCTGCAGTGAATGAGCTGAGAGACAAAGCACGCCGGGCCTTTTACGCCATAAAACAACAATGCCCAATAGAGATCCCTGTCAGAATTTGGCTGAAAATATTAGAATCTGTCATTGAGCCGATTGCCCTCTATGGCAGCGAGGTGTGGGGTCCACTGACAAATCCAAACCAAGAACTGACCAAGTGGGACAATCACCCCATCGAGACCCTGCATGCAGAATTCTGTAAAAATATCCTACACACCCACCGGAACATAACAAATAACGCATGCAGGGCAGAATTAGGAAAATATCCACTAATTATAAAAATGCAGAAAAGGGCAATCAAATTCTGGAAGCATTTAAAACTCAGTGCCCCCGACTCATACCATTATAAAGCCCTGCAATACCAAGAGCTGAACAATGGAAGCAATCCCCTCTCTCAGCTGGTCCAGAGCTTTAGTCCTGATGTTCCACTAGCACTGAATGACCCCCATCACACTGATGCCCTGGACCACAGCAATACTGCCACACACATTACATTTAACCAAATTACACAACAAATTAAACAAAATAACTTCAAACATTGGCAATCTCAAACACAACAAAAAGTAAAATGCAATGTTATCTGGCCCTGAAAAGACAGTACAATATGGCAGACTATCTGTACAAAGTATAAAGACACATATGTTCGAATGCTGTTCATAGACTTCAGTTCAGCATTCAACACAATCATTCCTCAGCACCTGATCGGAAAGCTGAACCTGCTGGACCTGAACACCTCCCTCTGCACCTGGATCCTGGACTTCCTGACTGGGAGACCTCAGTCAGTCCGGATCGGGAACACCATCTCCAACACCACCACACTGAGCACTGGGGCCCCACAGGGCTGTGTGCTCAGCCCACTGCTGTTCACTCTGCTGACTCACGACTGTGTAGCAATGCACAGATCGAATCACATCATCAGGTTCGCCGATGACACGACCGTGGTGGGTCTCATCAGCAAGAACGACGAGTCAGCATACAGAGAGGAGGTGCAGCGGCTAACGGACTGGTGCAAAGCCAACAACCTGTCTCTGAATGTGGACAAAACTAAAGAGATGGTTGTTGACTTCAGAAGAGCACAGAGAGACCACTCTCCGCTGAACATCGATGGCTCCTCCGTGGAGATCGTCAAGAGCACCAAGTTTCTTGGTGTTCACCTGGCGGAGAACCTCACCCGGTCGCTCAACACCAGCTCCATAACAAAGAAAGCCCAGCAGCGCCTGTACTTTCTGAGAAGACTGAGAAAAGAACATCTCCCACCTTCCATCCTCACCATGTTCTACAGAGGGACTATCGAGAGCATCCTGAGCAGCTGCATCACTGCCTGGTTTGGGAATCGCACCGTCTCGGATCGCAAGACCCTTCAGCGGATAGTGAGGACATCTGAGAAGATCATCAGGGTCTCTCTTCCCTCCATCATGGACATTTACACCTCACGCTGCATCCGCAAAGCCACCAGCATTGTGGACGACCCCACACACCCCTCACACACACCCCTCACACACACCCCTCACACACCTCTCACACACCCCTCACACACACCCCTCACACACCTCTCACACACCCCTCACACACACCCCTCACACACCTCTCACACACCCCTCACACACCCCTCTCACACACCCCTCTCACACGCTCTTCACCCTCCTGCCGTCTGGTAAACGGTACCGAAGCATTCGGGCCTCACGAGCAGACTGTGCAATAGTTTCTTCCCCCAAACCATCAGACTCAATACTCAGTAACTGGACTGAAGGAACACACACACACACACACTCACACACACACACACACATACATATATACACACACAACTGAGCATCTTCCATCCTCTCTGAAATCTTTTTGCAAGTTTTTGCACATGTTTATGCTGCTACAATATTTATTATACTGTACATATGCTGCTACTCTTATGTTTACACTATTTCAGCTACTTGTATTGTTCTCTTGTACCCTTTGCTCTATTCTCACTGGATTCACTTTAAACAGAACTGTGTGCTGGTCGGCGCTGTAGTCACTGTACTGTCCTGTGCTGTCTGCACATGTTTGCACTTGTGCACTTTATTGTATAATTTATGTCCCTTGTAGTTCTGTGTTGTTCTGTGTTTGTCTTATGTAGCAGCTTGGTCCTGGAGAAACGTTTCGTTTCACTCTGAACTTATAAATTTGGCTGAAATGACAATAAACTCCACTAGAAACACTTGAACTTCAGCTTAAATCATTACATATTAGTTTTATTACACACTGTATACACTGTTTTTTTTTTGCAAATATACAATAACATTCTAGTGCAGTAGTGAAAAAATACTTTGTTATTCATTTTTAATTTTATTCATGTATTTTGGTTGATTAGTTAGCTAGTTAGTTCGTTGGTTAGTTAGTTAGAAACTTAAATAATTTTATTAACATATACAAACCTCTAGTACTACTATACTACTAATAATTACTCTCTCTAGTAGTGCTATTAATTACTACTACTACTACTAGTAATAATTACTTTTAATACTACTACTATACTACTAGTATAATAGGGATAACTACTATTACTACTACCACTGCTTCTAATAATTCTATTATTTTTTTACTAGTAAAAATAGTAATAGTAAAAAATACTAGTAAAATAGTAAAAAATACTAGTCTACTAATAAAAATTGAGATCACTAATAAATTACTTTATTAGTGATCTCAACTTTTATTAGTAGACTAGTATTAGTCAACTTTAGTAGTTTTACTATTTACTAGTATTATTAGAAGTAGTAGTTATCAATATTATACTAGTAGCAGTAGTATTATACTATCACTGGTATAGGAGTAAGATTAACAGTAATTATTACTTGTAGTAGTGAGTATTAGTAATGCTAGTGATGGTTATTAATTACTACTACTACTAGTAATAATTACTGTTAATCTTACTACTGTATTAGCGATAGTGTAATACTACCACTACTAGTATAACTATTACTACTAGCACTACTCCTACAGTGTGTACAGTAACACACACACACACACACACATATATATATATATATATATATATATATATATATATATATATATATATATAGTTTTTATTGCCTCATGTACACAGTCTTTAGTGTGTGTTGTATATTTTATTACATATATATTTTAAATCTATAAAGAACAATTTTTAATCTATTTATTTACTTATAAACTTCAGTTAGTGAAACACACACATATGCAGTTTTTGACAGTCTGAGACGTGATTGGTCAGTTCCCGGGGGCGGTGGTCAGGCTCGCGCGGTATTCTATTGGCCGCTATCACACTTCCGGTTACAGCTTCTCTTTTATTTTTGGGCCTTTCTTACTGTTCGTTACTGTTTACGCGCATGCGCAGATCGCGTGTCGGGTTGCGCGGACCGTGCGCGCGCGGCGTGCGAGCCGTCGTGCGCATGCGCAAATCGCATGTGGCGCAGACAGAGAGCGAGCGCGAGCGCGAGAGAAAGGGGGCGGAGTCACAGAGCAGCGAGTCACGTAGCTTCACTAGGCTAGCAGCGAAGATCAGTAGGTAAGTCTTAACAAGTTTTACGCTCTTTATAAGAGGAATTGGATCTGTTTTTAAGTGTAATGCATGATGTATGGGTTGAATGTGTGTATTTAGGCGGGAGGATGGTGTAGAAGTGAAGCGAAACGTTGCTCGAGGTGAAGTTTAGCTTAGCAGGTGAGCTAGCTGTGGCCTAGCTGTAGCGTGGCTGCGCGGGAAAGTCTTCACACATCTGCGCCTTTTATCCACTTATTTCACTCCCATTACATTATTCAGAAGTATCTTTACTTTATCACCGAGTCGATTAAAGTGGAAAAAGTGAATAAATACCGAAGTAGCGTGCTCATTTCTGCTGATTTGGTTTGGCGCGTGCGCGCTCGTGCTCGTGCTGCACGCGAGGCCCTGCGCGTGATCCGAGCAGAAACAGCAAATCACTCTAAAACATTAAATTAACAGAATTAATAAACTACTTCACTGATTTTAACCTTTACTATGGACCTGTTTACGGTTCCAGGGTTTGCATTATACATTTATACACTTAATTATACTACATGATCATCTTCTCTGCACCGCCTGAAAGACTTTAATGTTTAAAATTAGAAGTTAGTTTTGTGTTTACATTAGGGCTTGTCTCAGATTTATGACGTCACGCTGCTGGTTTTCTGTTATTTTGGCTCCGTAAAGAAGCTGATCTGAATCCTCATGTGTGCTCATACACATGGCATGTGCTTCCCATGTGTTAGCCATACAAGCCCCACACACACACTCACACTCACACACACTGTATTACACTTTATAAAAGTCTTTATAATAAAGTTGAGCCGGTTAAGTGGATAGTTCAGGAGTTTTACGCCCGATACTGTAGATTCTCTGAGTTTCTTGTTTATTTTACACCAGCAGGTTTATCCAGTTCCCCTACATGTCCATGTCCACTCTGATTTACATCTTTATATCTTTAGTTTTCTTTTTTTTTCTATTTAAATCTTCTTCAGGAGATGGATATGAGCAGCAGCGAGTGTTTTGGATGCGGTCGCTCAGGACACTGGGTGAAGAACTGCCCCAATGCGGGGCGTGGCCGTGGGCGGGGCAGAGGTCGAGGGAAAGGTGAGGATGACCTGCGTCAGGTGTATCATCACCACCACCATTCTTTATTTATTTATATATTTATTCATTCACTGTTTGTGTTTATTGTGCAGATCTGTTCTGTTACCGGTGCGGAGAGCAGGGACACATCGCCCGCGACTGTGAACAGACCGAGGACGGTGAGACGACAACGACAACAACAACAACAACAACTCGTTACT
Organism: Pangasianodon hypophthalmus; assembly: GCF_027358585.1. NCBI lineage: Eukaryota > Metazoa > Chordata > Actinopteri > Siluriformes > Pangasiidae > Pangasianodon > Pangasianodon hypophthalmus. Next base: position 704,877 of record NC_069725.1, read on the forward strand.
ATTTGTTTAAAAAAATACATTATTAGTGTTAACAGTAAAAGTAGAAACATCACCACGAATACTAACCTAGATATTATTAATAGTAATAATACTAATAAGTTGTAATAGTGATTTATAGCAATAAGCACTGTTAATGTTAAAGCTACTACTGTACTACTAATAATATAATAATACTGTTTATAGTTTAAATAGTAATAGCAACTATCACTACTACCACTACTTCTAATGATACTACTATTTTTTACTAGTAAAGTTGACTAATACTAGTCTAGTAATAAAAGTTGAGATGTCGATACGAATAATAATCTATTAAGTATTAAGTAATTTAACAAACAAACTTCTAGTACTATTATATTAATAATATTACTGTAACTATTACTACTAGTAATTACTACTAGTTATAATCATTCTTAATTCTACTACTAAACCAGTGATGATATAATACTATCACTAATAGTTTAATATTGATAACTGCTATTACTACTACTTCTATAATACTAGTAAATAGGAAAAGCTAATAAATTTGATTAATACTAGTCTAGTAATAAAAGTTGAGATGTCACTACTAATAATCTAGATAGTAATAAGTAATTTATTAACATATTCAAACCTCTAGTACTGCTATACTAATAACTATCTCTAGTACTGCTATTAATTACTACTACTACTAGTAATAATAATTACTGTTAATTCTACTACTAAACCAGTGATGGTATAATACTACTGCTAATAGTACTATTTTTTTTTATTAGTAAATAGTGAAACTACTAAAGTTGACTAATACTAGTCTACTAATAAAAGTCGAGATCACTAATAAATTACTTTAATACTATCTAGATTATTATTAGTCATGATCTCAACTTTTATTAGTAGACTAGTATTAGTCAACTTCAGTAGTTTTACTATTTACTAGTATTATTAGAAGTAGTAGTTAACAATATTATACTAGTAGTGGTAGTATTATACTATCACTGGTATAGTAGTTAGATTAACAGTAAGTAATACTAGTGATGGTAATTATTAATTACTACTACTACTAGTAATAATTACTGTTAATCTTAATACTATACTAGCGATAGTATAATACTACTGCTACTAGTATAACAGGGATAACTACTATTACTACTAGCACTACTCCTGATATGATTATTGTATATTATTGGTAGTAATAGTAATTATTATAAGTAATAATGGTAACACTAATTAATAATAATAGTAGTTAGTATAGTAATAGTAGTATTCATACTAGTACTAATTGCTAGTATTACTGTTCCTACTACAACTAATAACTGTTACTGCTGTTACTAATTACTATTACTGTTGATGTACTAGTAATAAATACTGTTACTACTATACTGCTACTAGTAATTACTGGTTACTACGATGTGCTGCTGTTACTGTACTGCTACCACAGATAACTACTAGTAATAATTACTATTAATGCTACTATTATACTACAGATAACTATTACTCCTGCTAATACTAATACTACTGATAAGAATAATTAAAATGAGTTACTATTACATTAATATTAATAATAATTACTGCTAATAATAATACTATTACTGTTGGATGATGATGATTACTACTAACACTAAGCATTGAAATAATTATTACAGTTAAACTCCGTAATAAAAATAATAATAATTGTAAAGATTTATGTTTATTATTTTGGGAATTTTGTCACATGTAGCTCTTCACACTCGTCACGTGTTTGTTGGATGATCATGTGGCATTTTTAAAAAAACTTTTGCCTAACTTTCTCTCTGCCTCTCTCTCTCTCTCTCTCTCTCTCTCTCTCTCTCTCTCTCTCTCTGCCTCTGCCTCTCTCTCTCTCTGCCTCTGCCTCTCTCTCTCTCTGCCTCTGCCTCTCTCTCTCTCTCTCTCTCTCTGCCTCTCTCTCTCTCTGCCTCTGCCTCTCTCTCTCTCTCTCTCTCTCTCTCTCTCTCTGCCTCTGCCTCTCTCTCTCTCCCCCTCTCTCTCTCTCTCCCCCCCTCAGCGTGTTATAACTGTCACCGGAGTGGCCATATCTCCCGGGACTGTAAGGAGCCGAAGAAGGAGCGTGAGCAGTGCTGCTATAACTGCGGAAAAGCCGGACACGTGGCCCGAGACTGCGACCACGCCAACGAGCAGAAGTGTTATTCCTGCGGTGGCTTCGGACACATCCAGAAACTGTGCGACAAAGTCAAGTGCTACCGGTACGAGTTTACTGCTCACTACACCGCTCACTACACTGCTCACTACACCGCTCCCCACACCGCTCCCCACACCGCTCCCTACACCGCTCCCTACACCACTCACTACACCGCTCCCTACACCGCTCCCTACACCGCTCCCCACACCGCTCCCCACACCGCTCCCCACACCGCTCCCCACACCGCTCCCTACACCGCTCCCTACACCGCTCACTACACCGCTCACTACACCGCTCCCTACACCGCTCACTACACCGCTCCCTACACCGCTCCCTACACCGCTCCCCACACCGCTCACTACACCGCTCCCCACACCGCTCCCCACACCGCTCCCCACACCGCTCCCCGCACCGCTCCCTACACCGCTCACTACACCGCTCCCCGTACCGCTCCCCACACCGCTCCCCACACCGCTCCCTACACCGCTCCCCACACCGCTCCCCACACCGCTCCCCACACCGCTCACCACACCGCTCACTACACCGCTCACTACACCGCTCACTACACCGCTCACTACACCGCTCCCCACACCGCTCACTACACCGCTCCCCACACCGCTCCCCACACCGCTCCCTACACTACACCGCTCACTACACCGCTCCCCACACCGCTCCCTACACTACACCGCTCCCCACACCGCTCCCCACACCGCTCCCTACACCGCTCCCCACACCGCTCCCCACACCGCTCCCCACACCGCTCACTACACCGCTCCCCACACCGCTCCCCACACCACTCACTACACTACACCGCTCACTACACCGCTCACTACACCGCTCCCTACACCGCTCCCTACACCGCTCCCCACACCGCTCCCCACACCGCTCCCCACACCGCTCCCTACACCGCTCCCTACACCGCTCCCCACACCGCTCACTACACCGCTCCCCACACCGCTCCCCACACCGCTCCCTACACCGCTCCCTACACCGCTCCCCACACTACACCGCTCACTACACCACTCACTACACTACACCGCTCACTACACCGCTCCCCACACCGCTCACTACACCACTCACTACACTACACCGCTCACTACACCGCTCCCCGCACCGCTCCCCGCACCGCTCCCTACACCGCTCCCTACACTGCTCATAATAATATATATATTACTCATATTACTGCTACCACTAATTATAATTACAGTTACATCTGCACTACAAATATAAATGACTGATTCTACTGTAATAATAATTTTAAAAGTATATTTATTATTATTATTATTATTATTATATTATATATAATGTATAATAATTACTGTTACTATTATACTACACTACTATATTACAATACTATACTATTAATAATGATTAGTTTTATACTACTGCTACTTCTACACCAGTGATTACTATTACTGCCACTATTATACTAGTAATGATTACTATTACTGCCGCTATTATACTAGTAATGATTACTATTACTGCCGCTATTATACTAGTAATGATTACTATTACTGCCGCTATTATACTAGTAATGATTACTATTACTGCCGCTATTATACTAGTAATGATTACTATTACTGCCGCTATTATACTAGTAATGATTACTATTACTGCCGCTATTATACTAGCAATGATTACTATTACTGCCACTATTATACTAGTAATGATTACTATTACTGCCACTATTATACTAGCAATGATTACTATTACTGCCGCTATTATACTAGTAATGATTACTATTACTGCCACTATTATACTAGTAATGATTACTATTACTGCCGCTATTATACTAGTAATGATTACTATTACTGCCACTATTATACTAGTAATGATTACTATTACTGCCGCTATTATACTAGTAATGATTACTATTACTGCCACTATTATACTAGTAATGATTACTATTACTGCCGCTATTATACTAGTAATGATTACTATTACTGCCACTATTATACTAGTAATGATTACTATTACTGCCGCTATTATACTAGTAATGATTACTATTACTGCCACTATTATACTAGCAATGATTACTATTACTGCCGCTATTATACTAGCAATGATTACTATTACTGCCGCTATTATACTAGTAATGATTACTATTACTGCCGCTATTATACTAGTAATGATTACTATTACTGCCGCTATTATACTAGTAATGATTACTATTACTGCCGCTATTATACTAGTAATGATTACTATTACTGCCACTATTATACTAGTAATGATTACTATTACTGCCGCTATTATACTAGTAATGATTACTATTACTGCCGCTATTATACTAGTAATGATTACTATTACTGCCGCTATTATACTAGTAATGATTACTATTACTGCCGCTATTATACTAGTAATGATTACTATTACTGCCACTATTATACTAGTAATGATTACTATTACTGCCGCTATTATACTAGTAATGATTACTATTACTGCCGCTATTATACTAGTAATGATTACTATTACTGCCGCTATTATACTAGTAATGATTACTATTACTGCCGCTATTATACTAGTAATGATTACTATTACTGCCACTATTATACTAGTAATGATTACTATTACTGCCACTATTATACTAGTAATGATTACTATTACTACCGCTATTATACTAGTAATGATTACTATTACTGCCACTATTATACTAGTAATGATTACTATTACTGCCGCTATTATACTAGTAATGATTACTATTACTGCCACTATTATACTAGTAATGATTACTATTACTGCCGCTATTATACTAGTAATGATTACTATTACTGCCGCTATTATACTAGTAATGATTACTATTACTGCCGCTATTATACTAGTAATGATTACTATTACTGCCGCTATTATACTAGTAATGATTACTATTACTGCCGCTATTATACTAGTAATGATTACTATTACTGCCGCTATTATACTAGTAATGATTACTATTACTGCCACTATTATACTAGTAATGATTACTATTACTGCCACTATTATACTAGTAATGATTACTATTACTGCCACTATTATACTAGTAATGATTACTATTACTGCCACTATTATACTAGTAATGATTACTATTACTGCCACTATTATACTAGCAACGATTACTATTACTGCCACTATTATACTAGTAATGATTACTATTACTACCACTATTATACTAGTAATGATTACTATTACTGCCGCTATTATACTAGTAATGATTACTATTACTACCACTATTATACTAGTAATGATTACTATTACTGCCACTATTATACTAGTAATGATTACTATTACTGCCACTATTATACTAGTAATGATTACTATTGATTACTGCTACTAGTATACTAAATTACCAATTACCACTACTAACACTGATAGATTCCTACTACTCATACTACTCAGTAGTAATTATAATTACTACTACTATACTATCAATAATACCTTATTGCTACTACTATACTACCGTTAATCAAATATTACTGCTACTAGTATACAAATAATTACTAACCACCAATTACTTCTACTATACTATAATAATAACTTGATGCTACTGCTATACTACTGCAAAAAGAATATTACCACTACTATTACACTAAATAATTACTTTTACGAATACTTTACCGTTAATAAAATAGTATTACTACTACTGCTGTATTACTACTACTAATAATGACTATGGTTAATACTATACCAACGATAACTATTACTATTTACTATTAATTACTATTACTGCGATTGCTATATTAATACTTTGAGTAATAATTACTGTTGCTGCTACTAGTATACAAATACTGCTGTTATAATACTGATAATAAAATTAGTATTACTGCTATACTATTATTAATACTATTACTAAAGTACTATTACTAGTATAAATAATGATTAATATTACTGCTACTATTGTACTACTACTGATAAATCTATTGTTACTACAATTAGAATTACTCCTAATGGACTAGCAATAATAATAATGGCTCTTACTATTACACTACTGATAATTGATTACTATTACAAGTATATTAGTTGTGATATTATTTATTACTATAACGACTAATACGAATGATTACAGTTACTGTAGATGATGAGATTGCTGAGAAGTGATGACTGTATATAATATACCAGTGTATGATGATAGCGCGAGTAATAGCCTGAGTAACAGCGCGAGTAACAACAATAACGTGAGTAACAATGCAAGTAGTAACAATAACGAGAGTAGAAACAGTAACGTGAGAAACAATAACGTGAGTAGTAACAACGCGAGGAGTAACAGTAATGTGAGAAACAATAATGTGAGTAACAATAACGTGACTAATAACGTGAGTAGTAACAATAACGTGAGTGACAATGTGAGTAGAAATAATAACGTGAGTGACAACAATAACGTGAGTAACAACGTGAGTGGTAACAATAACGTGAGAAAATAACGTGAGTGGTAACAATAACGTGAGAAAATAACGTGAGTAACAATAATGTGAGAAACTAATGAGAGTAAAAACAATAACGTGAGTAACCGTAACGTGAGTAACCGTAACGTGAGTAACCGTAACGTGAGCAACAGTAACGTGAGTAACAGTAACGTGAGTAACAACAGTAACGTGAGTAACAGTAACGTGAGTAACAACAATAACGTGAGTAACAACAATAACGTGAGTAACAACAATAACGTGAGTAACAGTAACGTGAGTAACAACAATAACCTGAGTAACAACAGTAACCTGAGTAACAACAGTAACCTGAGTAACAACAGTAACCTGAGTAACAACAGTAACGTGAGTAACAACAGTAATAACGTAACAGTAACGTGAGTAGTAACAACAGTAACGTGAGTAGTAACAACAGTAACGTGAGTAGTAACAACAGTAACGTGAGTAACAACAGTAACGTGAGTAACAACAATAACGTGAGTAACAGTAACGTGAGTAACAACAATAACGTGAGTAACAGTAACGTGAGTAACAATAACGTAACAGTAACGTGAGTAACAACAATAACGTGAGTAACGTTGCTGTGCAGGTGCGGCGAGATCGGCCACGTGGCGGTGCAGTGCAGTAAGGCGAGCGAGGTGAACTGCTATAACTGCGGGAAGACGGGTCACCTGGCGCGGGAGTGCACCATCGAGGCCTCGGCGTAGACACGCCCCCTCCCCTCTTCATCGGCCCCTCCTTTTTCACGTTGATGGTTGTATTATTTTCTGGGAAATCCTCTTCATTGGCTAAAGGTGGGCAGACGGAGGCTTGTCCCGGGTCCGTGAGCTGCTCGACATGTTTAAAGAAAAAAAAAAAATTAAGAACGAAGGGGTTTAAAAATCTTTCTGCCTTCAGTATCAGATGTGTGTTTAGTTCCGGTAGAGGTGTTGTGTAATAATGCTTTGTTTATAAACCCCTTAACCGCGCTCGCCGACGCGACGACCGGCGCGCGGAGCGGAGCGCGGCGTGTTAACGTGGGACCTCACGGCACTCGCTCGCGTCACGCGAGCCTTCGAGAGAGACGGCAGACGGGAAAGCCTCGACTTCTGCGTACGGATTTTTTGTTTAGAATAAAATCAGCAGGAAATAATGAGTTTGCTTAAAGAGTGTGATGGCGATAATGTTCACAAACACAGGACTCCATCTTTAATCTGGACACACACACACACACACACACACACACACTTTGGGCGCTACCTTGTGAGGAAATGTTCTATTAATAATATAACAATTCTGAAATACTGAGAAATCCTCTTTCTTTCCTTTTACTTTATTTTGAATTCTGATTTTCTTTTCTTTTTTTTTTTTTTGGGGACATTGCTCATAAATGCCTAAAGATTCCAAAAAAATAATTTTACTCATTTCTATCTTAAATTATCAAGACCAATAAGCTTGTGGATTTATCACTAATTTGCAAAAGGAGAATGTTTTCACAGAAATCAAATATTATTTTTGTACAATATCACTTGGACTACTGTAAAAAAAAAAAAAAATCATTTTGCTTGTACTCTGTTTTTAAGTCAGAAGGAAAAGATGCAACTGAAGTCCTATAAACATAGAAAATGTAATTTTAAACTATCAATAAAGCTGGAGGAGGATCGGGATGGCACTCACGAGGTTCTGGTTATTTTTTCCGCTCACGCTGGTGTGAATGGCAACAGGACAATTTATCTAATTAAATAAAATAAATGATATAAATTATAAATAACGGAACGGTCACAATAACGACGTTAAAACCTCATTCCTTCGTCTGATCAGCGTTTTGGTTTTGCAGCTTGTTTGCTGCTGAAAAATTACTGATAAAGGATTTCTGATGAAGTTACTCAACAATAAAAAATAATCTCGTATTTTTTTTTTTACGTTAAACTACTTTTTTACAATACAAACTATTGACAAAAATAACTTTCAAGCTGAGAAACATTTTAATTTTTTCTATTCAAAAGGTTGACAAACTTTTGCACTGAAAAGTTTGTAGATGGAATGAAATCAGAGAGGAAGTGAATTAAAAATATATATAAATAAAAAGTTAATTATTTTTGTTTCTTGCTTAATGTGTAAAAAGTAAAGTAAAGTAGTGATCAGAAAAAAATAATAATTGGGAACGTTTTGCCTGAAGTGTGTAAAATAAAAAAGTTAAAAATATAAAAAGTATTAAATAAAAAGTTAAAATATGACAGTTAAAAAAAAAATATGAAAAGCTTGTGTTTATGAAAATAAAAACAAAATAAATATGAAAAAGTGTTAAATAAAACTGGTGTTTGAAATATGACAAAATATTATTTTAAAATAATATATAAATAATATAAAATAACTTAAGATATTATTTAAATATATTGGAAAAATATGAAAATTGAATACTGAGTAAAAAGTTAAAAGGAAACAAGAAAAGTTAAAATAAACGTTAAATAAAAATATGAAAAGACAATTTTGAATAAAATAACTGGAGAATGTTTAAAGGTAAAACTAGAGTTTTATTTAAACTATATTATTATAATTATAAACTACATAATTACAATATAATTATATATATATATATATGTAAGGGTTTATAATTATAAAATAAAGAATAAGTGTAATGTTTTGTTTTGTAATGAGTTGTTTTAAGGTGTTTGGAATCAGGAACGAGTATTATTTTACAAATTCTAGTTAAAATTTGAAGCGGATTTTCTACGTTTTCTCCAAACTCTGGCGAAATCTGAGGACTTTCTCGAGTTCAGGTGTTAATCTGCGTTACACTGGAGAAAAAAAAACAAAAAGGAAGCGCTGGAGTGTAAAGTAACGACACACGTCAGGTACGTGACCCTTAAACGTGAGCAGAATTAAAAACGTGTGATTCAGGCTTCTTTAATCTTGATGTTGTGGTGTCTGTGGAGCGTGTCGATGATCTGCGGGAGGATGTCCATGTCGAGCAGCGGCGTCTCCAGATCCTCCTCCCACTGCACTAAGTACTTCACCTTGGCTCTGTGTTTGGGTTTGAGCGAGCGCAGGGATTCGGCCTGGAGGCCGGCGTGCTTCTCGCCGATGCCCAGAGTAAACGACAGCCCTTTGGCCAGACGGAGGCTCCACATCAACAAGCCCAGGATTCCACACAGCAGGAACCCAAACACCAGGTTATAACCTGCACTGGAGCACCGGTTCCTCACGCAGGACGAGAACTCGGTCTCGCCGAGACTGACGATGGCTCTGTGTGCCCGAGACGGCGGCGTGGAACACGTAGGACGCGCCGTGATGACGTCTCGGTTCTTCAGGAGCCAGACTCTCAGGTACTGAATGTTACAGCCGCAGTGGAAGGGATTCCCCGACAGATCCACCACACGAAGCTTTAGAAACCTGTCGAAGAACCCCGGAGGAACCGTGACCAGGCGGTTGTGCTGGAGATGAAGCTCAGTGGTGTGAGACGGGAAATCAGGAATGCGGTCGAGATCTTGAAAGCTGCAGTTAACGCTCAGGCCTGACCATGGCGTCTTCAAGCAGCTGCAGAACGACGAGACGCTAATCACAAGAAGAAGAATCGCAGCTACGGCGAGGCCGGAGATCATCCTGAGTGTGGAACTGAGGAGAGAAGAGCTGTGAGTGATATCGCACCGAAGCACAACACCATAGTCATCGTAGTGTTTATCCGTTTATAGTTACATTTAACGTTCAAGTTAGTTCCTGTTGTCGCTTACGTTATAGCAGCTATAAACAGTTGTTCCCTCACCAGCCTCTCTTTATTCTCTCTCTTCAAGTTAATAAGATAAAAAATAAAAACGCAGCTTTTCGAGAAACGACAAAGAAGCGTAAACTCCTTAAATTACAGCTTTACCTCTGATTGTTACAAAGCGCTGATACTGGAGACTCCTTCCATAAACGTTACACAAACGTTTCTCCTTACAGAAAACTTCTGTTTATTATCAGTGGAGCGTCCGCTGTACACGTCCCTGTGAATGAGCTGTTGCTATGGAAACGGTAACGTATTTATTTATATTTATACGTTATTTATATTATAACGTATTTTTCCTCCAGGTGATAATTTTACGCTGTAGATTCAGGACCTACTGTCTGGAGACTATTTGTTAGTATTATAGTTCAAGATTCAGGAAAGTCTTATTTACAACCGTTCACACTTACTTCTCTTCACTAGAACAACGTTTCAGACTTTTACTGACATCATCGGGTCAAAGGTCAACGTTTATGAGGACACTCCCTGGAGTGTGTAATATATTTATTATTATTATTCCGAGCTCTCGGAGACCTTCAAGTAAAATCATCAGTCCACACACTGAACTGTATCAGAGTTTTGGGCCAAATTGTCATTCTTCATTAAATTTATTAAATTAAATTTCTTTTTTAATCCTTAATTCTTAAAATGATTAGATATGGAAATAAAATTGCAGCTTTTTAAATAAAATATGTTCATATTAAAGAAAAAAACTGGGGAATTCTCTGTGTTTTTAAAAAACAAGTTATTCTCACAAAAGGCCACAGTTTAGTAGCTTTAAGAATTTTACTTAAAACATAAATAAATAAAAGGATTAAATATAGTAAAGATATTCAAGTACTTAGCAAATTAGCATTTAAAAAACAACAACAACAACAAATTTGGTTAAAATTTTAAGATTAACATTTTTTTTCCACTTAATAGATTTACTGAAACAAACTTATGCTGGAAATGAATGAATTATAATCACCGACTAGACTTTCACTTCACAACTAACATTAATATTATTATTATATAATTTTGATTTTAGAACTGAAATAAAAATTTTATTCAGTATTTAAGTATTACTAATAAATTCACTGATGGCAGATAAACTGTTAAAATCCTAAAGACTTTAAAATCATTTCCTTCAGACTCGATTAAAAACAAAATAATTACAAAAACAAAACAAAACAGAAATAAATAGTGACGTGAAAACGTACCTTTCAGTGTTCACGCGTGAAAAAACAGAGATTTCCGTCTCGTCTCATCCTCGTCCGAGTGAAGAATCGGGTTATAAAGTGTTTATAAACGCTTCGTAAAGCAGCAGGATTATTTGTGGATTATTTCTGGCCGACTTTCCTCTCGGGGGAATTTAAAACAAAAGATTTCCGGTCGTTTATTTGCTCGAGTGAAGTTTGTTTAAAGGCAACTTGTAGCTCAAGGTGTGATGCAGTTAGCAAAAAATAATCAAATTAAATGAGAACGTAAATTAATCATTTAATTAATTAATTAACCAGTTAAATCAGATTCAACTTAAACAATCACAAGAGTAATAGAAATATTTAAACTATGTTCCAGATCGGTTTTATGTAGCTACTTGCATAAACCACAAGTTAACAATTTTATTACTTGACATTGTTAACTAGTTATCAAGTTACCCAGGTAGCATGCTAGCTAATTAGCAGCTCAGTAAAACTATAGTTTTGACTAACTTTAAGTTGGCAGTAAAACCCGTGTTCCTCTCTCGCTCCTCTGTGCTGCGAGTCTTCGCTCGGGTGACGTTCGGGCGTCGTTTCCGCGTGTCATGCGACGGGGACGTGGACGAGTGAGCGTTATAATCATCACGTACAGAACCGTGTCCCTGTGAGCCGCTGATAAGTTTATCTCCAAAACCAGAGTTTAAAAAAAGCTGCAGGTTTCAGCAGCGAATGTTTCAGTTGTAAGAAAAGAAGCAATAACTGAAGAACAGTGTTCATAGAGCATCATAAGACCTACATAAGTGCTGCACTGACATAAAGCTACAGAAACATTTCTAAAGCATTTTTCCATCAGGGTTAAAGACGTGGAACTGACGTAGAGTCACGTGAGATATCTGTAAAGTGACATAAGGTTGTTATAACACTTTATATATTCACTCGCATTATAAACACTATATACATGACATATGCTGCTAATAAGACTTTTATTAATACGCATGGAACATCTACGACACTGTCATGAGCTGTGGATACGTCACTATAATGTCAGGAACAGGAAAACGGACGAGTGTGATGATGCCTTAATGACGGCTTATGACAGCTTATGACAATATTATACAAATATTTAAATATATTCAGTAATATTATTTAAATATTTATATCTTTGTAGCTTTTCATTCTAAATGTTTGTCGCTAACATTATCAGATATCTCTAAGCTCAGGTCAGCTTTAAGAGACGACGCCCTCAACATGCCGCAATCTGATTGGACGATGGGGTGAAACAGTTACAGTTGTGTTTTGTTATACAAATTTTTGAAAAAGTGTTGAATTTTTTGCTCTGAGTTCTCTCGCTTTCAATCAGTTTAACAGCACCTGAAAAAAAAACAAAAAAAACAAGAAGAAGGAGGTTTGTGTTGTGCCCCCTGGTGGTCAGAGTGTGTAAGTGCACGTCAGTGTGGCGTCTCTGAAGGGCAAAGTTCAAGGTTAACTAACACACAATAACCAGAAACTGCTGTTCTAATCTCGGTTCTAGTGGTGCTAGTGCTGGGTTTCTAATAATTAATAATTAGATCTAAAATTGTCAATAAAATAAAGAAAAATCACAATTTGAATATTTTGTGAAATTCACTCAGATCAGTTCCTTAATTACAATTAATCCTTATAGAGAAATTTAGAGCTTAAAGTGTAACCAAAAAGTGATAAAAATCTACATTAGAAAGTTTAGCGTGCGTCCTCTTTAAAGAACCTTTAAAGAACCTTTAAAGAACAGAAAGGCTTCCTACTGGAACTCTGAATGACCCAATGTACCATTAAACTTTTGTTTCTAAAAATGTACCAAGTACCAAGAACCTGACAGGTTCTAGATATTAAGAAGAAAATAATACACAGAGGAAAGTAATACACACTCACACTCTTAGAACAAAAGGGTTCTTCAGTCAGATTATTCAGTAACTGCAGTGAAACGAACAGAATGCTCACGGCTTCTTTGGATAAGTTCCGTCTTTATCTTTCTGAAATCTAAACACTCTGGTGTAGGTTCTGCGTAGAGCCTTTAAAGGTTCCCCTCAAACACCCCGACTGAAAGAACCCTTTAAGTGTAGAACCAGGTATGGGGAACGTACACAGATGGAAAAAGGTTCCTCAAAGGTTCTTTGGATAGTTAAAGCTTTGTAGCTTTTGTTAAAAGGTTCTACACAGAACCCTTTCTGATAAGAACCTCCTTAAACTCAGACTTTTCAGCTATTGACTATGAATTATTCAGAAACTTCAGTGAAACTAATAAAAGTAGAACAAATCGTTCCTCGAGGGTTCTCTGGAGGATTAACGGCTTCCTAAAATAGTGAAAGTGAAACCTTCTGTTTTGGGTTCTCCACAGAGCCTTTAAGGAACCATTTAATGTGATTTTTTTTCTTAAATTCTTATCAACAGAATGAGGAATGGACACTTTGGGGGAAAAGTTGGACTTATTCAAAGGTTCTTCAGTGGTTCTTTCGATAGTTAAATGTTTGTAGAATTTCTAAAAGGGTTCTACTTGATGATCCCTGAATGCTGAAACACTCATCAGGGTTCTAGATAGAAGTGTTAAAGTTTTTAAAGTTAGTCTTAAGCTTAAGTTAATCTTTAGCTTTTGATTCATTTAAATGTACTGTTGCTATTGTTGCGTTTGTTCTCATTGTCTCTGGATTCTATGTTTCTTATTGGAAAGCACTCTGGGTTAACTTCAGTTGTGTTAAATGTGCTCTATAAATAAAGTCTGACTTCAGTAAAATGTTTTTACAGTTTTTTAAGAACCTTTAATGATTCTCCGAACCCAGAGGGAGAGTCGAAAAACCTCTTAAGGGTTCTAAAATCTTGATGAAAAACTATAGCGCAGTCTTTACGTGATGTTTAACATTGTTTTATTTCTCAACATTGTCACAGTTTGACATTAATCAGATTTGAAGCACTTACAAACAGACTGCATATCAAAATGAGAGCATTCCCTTTTCCCTAAAATCTCCACCTCTTAGTTATTCCCTCTGTGGAACAGCAGCGGTCCGGTGGCTCAGCGTGAGAGGCAGTGAACGTGTCCAGCAGTCTGTTTGTCTTAAACACACACCGACACACAGCACAGAAACTGTCCATCATCATCATCATCATCATCATCATCATCAGCATCATCATCTCATCCACGTTATGTACACTGGTGGTTTCTCACACTTCGTCCTCGTCACACACTGACAGACGGACGTGTCGAAGTGTGGTCCTCACTTTTCACGTCTCACTTCCCTCCTCTTTCTCATTTCTTTTTGTTTTTTTTTTTCCTACAACGGATATGTGAAGATGATCTGCATGCTGCACTTCAGAGAAACACAACGCAGTACGACAGCAAATTCAACATCGAGGCTACAAAATAAAGGAGGACGAAAAAAATAAAACGAGGTTCGTCCAGCTCGAGTGTCCATCAGCTCACAGTGAAACGAGACGTCTCGGCTCCGTGCGGTGCTCAGATAATAATCTCACACCCGGTCACTGCAGAACAGTCGAGTTATCATCACACCTTTCTCACAAGTTTCTCCAGATGATGATGCAGAGAGAAGAATGAAAATTTCTACCTGCTCCCTAAAACAACCGGATTCATTATGAGGAATAAATCAGAACCGTCTGAACGGAACGACGCGTTATAAAATTATTGTTATTCACTTAGGAAAAAAAACCAAAAAAAAAAACAGTCTGTCAGTTTAATTTATTCGCCCGCATGTGTGTGTGTGTGTGTGTGTGTGTGTGTGTGTGTGTGGTTCAGTAAGAAACGGGTTTAATGTGCTTCTACGTTTCATCGCCTGAAATTACATTCTGTAAAAAAATTCTCCGTCGTCTGGAAGGAAAGAGATTTGCATAAACTTGTCGCATTATTCACCTGAATCTCGTACAGAAACAACACAAGCTACAGAATGAACTTCTTTCTTTACACGATTGCACTTAACTGCCAACGTAACACTGATTTATTTTTTTTTTTTTTTGGGACACAAAAAACAAACCAAACAAACAAAATAAATTCACGCAACAGTTGACAGGACACACACTTGACGTTTGACATTTCACTAAATTCCCAGCGAGTGGTTCACTTTTTATGAGCCACTGCAATAATGTTATCGTGGGAAACAAATTAAAAAGTTGTCCGATACCGAGGACGAGGAGTGCCACGAAACTGCAAAAAAAAAAAAGAAAAAAGAAAAAAAAGACAAAAAAAGGACAAAAAAATTCAATTAATCAGGGAAATAAAAAAGGGGAAAAAGTACAGAAAATTATTTTCCAAATGAAAATGTAAATAATTCAGAAATGAATAAATAAATCAAGAACTAAATCATAAAATCAAATCATTAATCCTTAAGTTAATGCATATGTTAAATATATATTTTTGTTTTTCAGGTAATTTAAGGAAATAAAAATGAAAAAAAGGAAATGAAAAAAAAAGAAAAACAACAGAATACTAACTTTTAAACAACTAAAAAAAGACAAAAAAGTAAATACATTTCCATAAAAAAGAAAAAAGGAAACAAGAACCGAGAAAAATAAATAAAACTAAGAAGAAAAATAAATACAATAAGGAAATGTGAAAGAACAAAGAGAAAAATTAGTAATTAAAAAAAATAAAGGAAAAATAAAATGAAATGTAAATAAATAAAATGAATGTGTGCATTAATCTGAAGGTTAACAAATTATTTTATAATTTAGTTCATTAATTTATTTCCCAAATTTTGAGGTGCAAATTTTGAGGTTTTTATTTTTGTTTATTTATTTAATTACGTGGCATGCCTCGTCCTCCTGAACTCTAAACATATTGCACATCGGAGTAAAAACTATTTCAGTCACTGGCCTTCTTTAGTTTTGTGCATAACTTCTGTAAAATTTGTGCAGACGTTAATTATCTAACCTACAGCTTTACCTAAATATTTGATTGCATCATTTTCTTTGAGAAAAACAAAACAAAAACAAAAACAAGGAAAGGTTACTTCATATTAAAATACTAGTTATTTTCTACATTCTCGGGAAACGAGATTTAAAAAAAAAGAAAAGAAAAGAAAAAATTAGACAAGTGCTCAGTGAGTGGGACGAAATCTCACACTGTGAAATTGAAATGTATTGAATCTATCTAAATCTAAATCTAAATCTAAATCTATATAAAAGCGCCGTTTAGCTCCTGGGTTGCGCTTTTCGTAGCTCTTCCAGGCAGCTACGACACTTTTTCTATCACTTTATAGCTTTATAGCTTTATAGCTCAGTGCAGCTGCTTCTGCTTTCTAAAACATGTTTTTAATGTAATATTGCAAAGGCATCTAAAATTCCAAAATATTTCTCCGAACATCTATACAGTACGTCCAACCTCGCCTGCACCGCTTACCGTAATATTTCATTTCTATTGACCATAATATTTAAAAAACTCTCTGAATATGTATATATAGATTTTTTTTTACAGTATATAGAACATCTTACAATGGATGCAGTTTTACACTAAACACTAGAACACACAGGATACAGTTCACACAGAGCCGAGTACATACGCAGGGATTATTGGCACATTTATATATGATCGCTAAGGACGACATGTAAAGCTTTTCCTTTATCCACAATAAATACAGCGTCAGGACGACTACGTGTGAGACCCACAGCTCGGCCGTTACTCTACAGCTTTGCTAATCGTCCGGGATTTGTGTTTGGGAACCTAAAAAAAAAAAAAAAACAGTGTGAGGTTCTACGTTGCGACACTGGAAAAGCGTCTCAGAGATTCACGTAGTCCTGGTAGAAGACGTTACACTCCTCCTTCTGTTTCTTCAGAATTCCTCCAGCGGACGCATCGTTCTACACACCGAGCTTCTGATTAGGAGGACTTGGAAATCTCTGGAAGCCTCTCCAAACTCCAGAACATCATCTCAGAAATGGAATTCTTTCCCCGGAATTTCGCCCGGCTCCGGTCGTATCCTCACACCACCGTGCTGATGCCACAGTGTTTGGGTTTGGCGCTGACGGGACACGACGCCGATGGCGACGATGCGAGCTGCTGCTCCCGATGTTGGTGCCGTTGTTGATGGTGATGGTGGTGTTGATGACGATGGTGTTGGTGTTGATGAAGGTGGTCGTGAGCGAGTTGAGGATGATGGTGTGGCGCAGAGACGTGGCCCGAGTGCTGACGGTGGAACCAGAGCCCGACAGGAGGCGGGTCGTAGTGATGGTGGTGCTGGTACGGAGGAGGGTTCTGCGGGAGAGAACAGTGCTGGGAACGGTGGGACTCCATGTGGACCTGGGAGGTGTGGTGCAGGTTGGTGGGGTGGGGCTTGTGGGAGATGAGGGTGGGATGGACGGAGTGGTGCAAGGATGAGGAGGTGGAGGAGGAGGGCGGAGCAGGAAGCGGAGGATGAGGAGGAGGTTTTCCTCGCTTGCTGCCGAAGAGCGTTCCCAGCAGCGTGGAGGAGGAGGAGGAAGGGTTGGTGCTGGAGTAGTGTGGACGAGGAGGACCCTCGCGGCCAGACGGCGCTCTCCGGGGCAGCTGAGGAGGACTGCTAATGATGGAGCCCTGCGGAGGGGCAGAGACAGTCCGAGAACAACACCGTCACCTCAAACATACGACAGATAACAACATCAACTCCTCACGGTCTGAGGAGAAACTCACGCTAGACTAGTCATGAGAATGCTCTAATATCTTCCAGGGTGGATCTCCACCACCTTTTCCACCAACATGGGAACAGTGCTGAAACCATTTTTACACTTTTCCACCTCAAAAGAGCTGAAAAACTGATGCAGGGATAAAAACCCTGCTGGTGGCAGCGTCAAAAACTCCTGAGTCATAAACGTGAGTTATTCACGACTGCCTTTAAAATAAGACGTGAACCTTTAACTTAATTTACATAAAATTTACATTTTTGAGATTTTCATTTTTGAGATTTGAATTTAGGTTCTGATTTTATCTCAAAACCGTAGCCACAAGTTCAAAACTGCAAGAAACAGACGCATTTATTAAATACACCCCAAACCAAGTTCCTGCACACTACAGGGTTCCTCAGGGGTTCTTCACATGGTTAATGGTGTCTTGAAGCATTTCCTCAGAGGAACAATCCTTCAGGAAGCTCTATAAAACCTCTTTATTTTGTAGATTATTATTTAAAAATCACTGAAATCACAGATCAGTTGTTCAGGGAGGAAATGAGAGCTATACACTTGAAAATACGTTCTAGCTTTCTAAAAGGGTTCTATTCGGAACCTCTGGTAAATGGGTTCCCCAGAAGAACAAGCCGAAAGAGTTTAAGAAGAATTTGATGTTCAGAGGAGAAAAATTAAGAAATTCTCTACACTTGTTTTTCCTTTTACATGATGGAAAAAATTAAAAAATTCTCACATCTGCTTTTTTCCCCAAAATCTTATTGAAAAAAATAATTTATTATTTAACCTTTATATTTTTCTGTTTTTGTTGCAGCATCCATGAAAATGTGCAAAATAAGAATGATATCAAACAGGAAAGCTTTTGCAGACGACAGTAAAGTTTTTGAATTTTGAAAAGTTCAGCTCTTGATCTGTTTGTGGGACTTTTTTTTTTTTTAATTTTCTGGTTTCATGGAACAAGCACCAACACCATGTCAGTGAAAAAGGCATATAAACTTATACATTTATACATTTATACAAAACCCTAACAGCAGATACATTAATACATTAATTAAATAAAAAAATCTTTAAAACTATGTTCACATCACATCTCTACATTAGCGTTTTGTATTGGAGTAGAAATCAGAATAAATATGAGTGTAACTGATCCAGCTGAAGGAAGATGTGACGTGGTGATGTGTAGAAGAAGTGTTTAAAGAAGAATTCCACCAAATATCCATCATTTAGTTCGGGATTCTCCACCAGGAACAGAGTTTGGAGAAGAACTGACACTCACTTCCCTGTTGCTCCGAGCTAAAATCTCACACTCGATCACTTGGTTCTCTTCGAGACGGTTCTCTCTCTCACACACCTTTACTAATTTATGATCTACATCCCTGATCTTTCATCAACTCTTGTATGCAACAATCGAGATGGACTAGACACTCTTTCAGAAAGGTTCCTCAAGGGTTCTTTGGATGATTGAGAGTTTGTGGCTTCCTAAAAGGGTTCTACTTGGAACCATCTAAACTCAGAAGCCCACATTTATATACCATATGGAACCCTTAAGGAGTGAAGAACTCTTATGGAGCTTTCTACAAGTGTATCTTCTATAAATTGGGTCTTTATGAAAACAGGATAATCATCTGGTGCTATTCCTGAAAATCACTTTTCTTGGTTTGTCCCTCCAGAGGAACCTTAAAGGGTTCTATATAGAACCTTATAACAGAGGGACAAACCAAAGAATTCTTTTTTCTTGAAAGCTCTTGATAGTACATTATAGCAAACGGTTTGCAAAAGTAGGACCTATTTAGGAATCTAGAACATCACCCCATCTAAAGAACCCTTGAAGAACCCCCTTTTTCCAAAAGTGTTAAGTGAAACATCTTCTTCTCGCTTACTTCCCTACCTGAAGCATCTAAAGTAGAAAGGCTAGAACGATTAACCACCTGAAGAACCTTTAAAGAACTTTTTTTCTCTAACAGTGAAACGTTCTAGATTTGTTTCTCTACCTGAAGCCGTCAAATCCCAAATCCTCTAATTCAACTCAAACTTCTGGCCAAATTTCTGCAAACTATCTTCAAGGTTCTTCAGTTTGTCCCCCTGTAGGAACCCCCAAAGATTCCACATAGATTTCTTTCCCAGATGGTTCCAAGCAAAACTCCATTTTCAAAAGCTCGAGCCAGATAAACGTCCAAAGAACCCTTGAGGAACCATTTGTTTGTGGATTATAGCTCTTTTGAGGTGGAATCCTCCTTTAAGCACTGAAATATCCCAAAAAAATGATAACATGTTGTAGAACAAGCCTGGGGAGAACTCTCACATGCATCTCGTTAAGATGATGGGAGCAGATCGCTGACATGCAGAAGGAGAAAAGGCAAACAGGTTTCAACGTTGCTTCAGTGTTTAATCTCACCTGGATGCTGTAGATTTGTGTGAAAGAGCTGCTGCTGTAATCATAAAGACTGTCCTGTTGCTCATCATCAGGACTCTTATTTACAATCTGCTCGCTCTGAACATCCTGAACACACACTCAGTACTGTGTGTCTTTACTCTTCTACACCAGCACACTGGAATGATTTATAATCACGCTATCCGGCGTCTCTGTGGAGTCGAGGTTTCTTCCTCGTGTCGTCTCAGGGAGTTTTTCCTCGCCACTGTCTCCTCTGGATTGTTCATTAGGGATCTAAATCTACATCTGGAGTTCAATGTCTACTGTTACACTACCATCACTCCCACCCATATCTTGTCTAACATCTGATACAAGGCCACAACAAGATGTATGAATGGTGAACATGTATGCTAATGAAATCCACACCCTTTCACACTGAAAAGGTCTGATTAGCATGTCTCTAATCAGAACGGCGCTAATTTCTTTACCTACGTTCACGCTAGCAAGCAACACAGCGACAGGAGATCGGATATTTTCTGCGTACGTACAGTTCTGTGTAAAAGTCTTAGTCACATGTAAAGAAATGCTGTAGAGCAAAGACGCCTTCAGAACTAATGAAATTAAATGTTTCTACATTAAAAAAACTCCTATAAAGAGCAGTAAACAGTAATAAATGAAACAAAGTCAGTATTTAATGTGACGATCCTTCACTTTAAATAAATAAAGCAGTATCTGAGGTGCAGTGTGTGCAGTTTTATAAGGAAATGAGCTGGAAGTGTTACTGAGCATCTTGCAGAAGCAGCCACAGTTCTTCTGGAGACTTTGACTGTCGACTCGCTTCTTATTTCTGCAGCGAAACCCAGCAGCCTTCATTATGTTTTTATCTGAAAAGTGTCTCTTATGGAATCTGCTGCTTTCTTTACTGACATACAAACATTTTTCTGTAACATTTCATTTTGTGCTGGAAAACTAATGTTTGGAATCTAAAATGTTTTTGTACTGAATCAATAATGTAGAAGTCAGAAAATAAACATCTATAACAAAGTTTGTAGTAAAAAAACAATAGGGTGTCAAGACTTTTGCACAGTACTGTATATACATTGCAATTTTAGTGAAAAGTAACATTCTGAATGTTCAAAATTCAAAAATCCAAACAATCGTCTCGAACGATTCCTCGGACCAATCCTGAGGCGTGCGTGGTCCGACGTTTCTTCAGTTCCTCGCTCACAGCTGCAAGAAAAACTTATAACCGTGGTTTCATCTCATCCTGTCATATACAACCTCTCGTTTAATGTGTATAGAGACATTACGAAGAAGTTTGGAAGGAAGTAGCAGAGATCATCGGGGCCTCTGATGAGTGTACGCAGCTAGTACAGTTAGCTTACACTGCTAAACTAATCTGACTACAAAGCTTAGCATGTAACGTAAATACAAAACAAAAGTAAATTGTATAAAGTGGGCTGTAGATAAAGTCTACTACGTTTTCTTAAAAAAAAATGTCCAGGCCACGCCCACAGGTGACACGCCCACGCGAGATAAACCAGTCCCTTGCTAGCGTGAACGTAGGATTTGGAAGTTGAGGATTCGGGGGTCAGTGGATGGAGCTTAACGTCTAGGTCATGCCTGTAGAGGCGTAGTGACACGATGAGGAACCACATGAACATGGAAGCAAACAAGATGGTGGCGGTCGAGCGGGGGGTTAGTAGAGAACATGCTTGCTTTGAGGAACACGCAGGAACACGGAGGAACATGTTCAGGGTTCTGCAAGCAGTTCGTGCATGCGTGTGAGCAGGCAGGCAGGTTAGGCATCGAGACACGGAAAAGAAAACGTAAAGAATGTAAAGAATTATGAAGCGTCAGAGGGTGCAAGAACATAACAAAAGAAATCATTCGCTCATTAGGGGTTGCCCTTGGTTTGTTTTGTTTTTGGTTAATGCTTTTGCTTTGTGCGTTGCGTTTTTTTTTTTTTTTTTGCACATCATGAGCAGAGAATAAATCGAACATCCGCTGCTTCCTACTTACTTCCATATTGCTGTCTAGTGATCCTGCACTGGTGCGGCGCCCGCGCTTGCCTGCCCGAGACATGCAATACCACAGATTAGAGATGGGCATCACACCTGAATGGGGGCGGGGCTAGTCGTGGACACGCCCCTTTACTCTAGGAAGCGCCAAAAGGGAAATGGGAGCAACACAGGATCATTATGGATCAGGGTCAGAGGTCAGAGGTGAGGGGAGGGGAGGAGAAGGTGGTGTTTTAGCAGGATTATGGAGTGAGAATTTTTATTTTTTAAAAAACAAATGTCTCTGATAAGGAAGAGTTTTGCTTTACTCCTGACCTGCGGTGTAGTCGAAGCTACGCTTTATTTACTATAATTGCAAAACTCGTATGATGCTTAATCGAGAGTTTTGATTGGTTCCTTGGTGCACAAACTTATGCACTATTTAGATAATTCGCGACACTTGAATTGATGTTGAATTTTTTCTCAGTGTGGCTAAAACCACTGAATACGAGTTAGCGCTCATTATGGATGATCAGGGTCAGAGGTCAGAGGTCAGAGGTGAAGCGTGGGTGGGATTTAGTGCTCTAAAATTTGTAATTCTTGGTTTGATTTATCACATTCGAAATAAACGTCTCTGATTAAACACACGTCAGGAAGGTTTCTGATTCAGTCCTGACCAGTGGTGTAGTCGAAGCCGTGCTCATGGTAACTCGTGCTCAATTTTATTAAATCTATTGCATTTAAACGTTCACGAGCTCATGTGACGCTTATTCAAGAGTTCTGATTGGTTCGTTACGACAGATTCAACAGTAAGCGTGATAATTGTTCAAATACGATGGAACAAATACGTGTTTATAAGCAAAACTTTGGCTGTTTGTTCTTTGTTCTACCATTAAATTTCCTCAGTATGGAGGAAACCAGCGAATGCGAGTTAGCACTTAATACCAAACACTTCTTAGCAATTCCTCAGCACATCTCGGAGAAATGTCGATGTTAGCGGTCACTGCTCCTTTAAAATCGTTAGCGTCAACGTTTTCCAATTTTACAGATGTGCGTTCATATCATATGTTTGCCTTCGGACCTCACTTCCGCCAGTTCGGGCTTCGGGAAAACAGACACGCAGATTGGAGTTTAGCTCAAAATACTTTCGTTTTCAAAAAAACAAAGGAAACTAGTGAATGCTGTGACCTTAATAACACGGAATTAATTTTTAATTAATGTATTATCATTACTGTATTACTGTTACTGAAACATCTTATTGCATCATCAAATATAAGGACCAATCAGTAATCTACCCATGTACAATGTATATAGTCAGCTCCATAATTATTGGCACCCCGCAACAGAATGGTCACTAACACAGAACCATCATTGGAATGTTAACTAGCAGCTAGCTATAGCTAGCTAAGTAATATTCTAATGTTTGTGTTATGAAACTACGCTGCTCTTCGAGGCGTTAATAATTACGAATATTTTCCAACTCGCTTTGTTGAGAAGTGCTTCAGACTGGACGGCACCACTGGTCTCGATTATTTCAATTTTTACTCTTTTATTTCTTTATTGATTTTTTTTTAAAGAGAGTTTAAAGAGAGTTTAAAGAGAGTTTAGTCTACAGAGATCACGTTCACAAATCGCATCTAACACGATTTCACTCAAAGATGGCGGAAGATTATATACCAGGAACCGGATAAAATCCCCGGTTGGTAAATAGGAGCAGACAGTCGTGTGGAGTAGACCGTGATAAAGCCACGTACGAGACATGGATGGACGCGGGAGTATTTTAGCTTTACAATCAGGTGGAGAAGGAAGGTGGGGGTTGGGGAGGGAGGTGGATGCGACAATGCTTCATATACACGACGGATTACAACTCATGCCACAAGTAAAAGCTTCAAATAATGGAGGGCTTCATCAGTGATGTCGAACAACCAGGACCAAGCAGCAAGGTGGGGGTGGAGTTTCTGGGGGTGGAGTTTGGAAGGGGGTGGAGTTTGGAAGGGGGTGGAGTTTCAGGGGTGGAGTTTGGAAGGGGGATTTAAGAGGTATTTTTACGAGGTACACAACATGACATGACATTTCTCTCAGAAGTAAATGTTTACTTTCACTACAATATAAAATGGCTCGAATTTGTTTTTTTTAAAAATGGATTTCATTCCATCATCGCTGATGGCCAACTGACCGCAAACACTGAACCGAGATCAAATAATAACGGCACTTAGAGAGACGTGTTTATCTTGGCTTTATGATTTAGGAGATGTTTATTATACCTGTTTACAAACGTCTAGACGTGTTGCGTTAGAGCCAAGCGCCAAATCACCTCAAGTGCCTTTGATCAGATCCACATGATCGTCAGTTGGAGTTTCGGTCGTTGATGTATGAGTTTGATGATTCAGCAGTTCCATCATTAACCATGAAACATCACACAATTCAAACGTATGAGATGTTACAAGGACAACATGAGGACAGCGTGAGAACCTTGAGGTTGTACAGGATATAGGTGAGCTGCGTTTCGCCAAATCTAATCAAATTCATAATCAATCTAATCAAATTCATAATAAAACATCAGACTAATCAGACAGATAATGAAGAAAAAGTCTCATTCTGGCAAATTGAGGCACAGAGTCCAGATACTCCAGTGAGCATTACACAACATCTATCTATCTATCTATCTATCTATCTATCTATCTATCTATTTATTTATTTATTTATTAACTTAATTATTTATTTGCTTTGGTTATTTGGTTATTTTTACTCCTTTTAATTAATTAATCAATTAATTAATTAATTAATCAATTAATTAATTAATTTATTCATTCTTTAATTAATTTATTCATTATTTAATTAATTAATTTAATTTAATTATAATTAATTATTTTATTTATAAATTATTTATTAAATTTATTTATTTACCTACTTACATATTCCTTATCTATTTATTTATGTATTTATTTATTTATTTATTATTAATTTATTTATTTAATATTAATTTATTTGTTTACTCATTTACTTCATTACTTACCTATTTATTTATTTCCTTAATTTATAATTGTTTACTTCTTAAATTATTTTCTTATTATTATGTACTCATTTAATTAATTACTTACTTGCCTATTTATTTATGTACTTACTTATTACTGATTATTTACTTGTTTATTTGTTTACTTATTTAATTAAGTATGTGCATGTTTATTTACGTACTCATTTACTCAGTTACTTACATACGTACTTGCCTATTTGTTTACGTATTAGGTGTATAGTGCTTTATAAAGTGACTTGTGCCAGCTAATGAATATTAATGAGCACTGAGGCTCAGTCTTATGAATATGCATGAGTAAGGGGTTGTGAGTTTGAGAGGCAGAAAAATAACTCTATATTTATTAAAAATATACAGGAATGATTATTTTTTCAGAATAGAAACCACTGTTGGTTTGTTTCACTCTGGATTAATAAAGATTTTAAAAATAAACCAAATTAAAACGTAAGATGAAGTCTTTTTTATGGACGAATCGTCAGTAAGGACGCGTTTGAGGAGTCAGAATTCACTGGGAAAACTTTTATCATCGTTTATTCACTTTAAACGCATCACACTCCAGATCTGAACGTCTTCCTCTCATCACCTCCACACAGACGTTCCTGTGAGAGCTTTACATCCTATACATAATGCATACATAATACATACACCTACATCTCCATCGATACAGCTCCATCTATACGTCTCCATCTATACATCTTTACGTCTCCATCTATACATCTGCATATCTCCATCTATACGTCTCCATCTATACATCTCCATCTTTACGTCTCCATCTATACATCTATACATCTCCATCTATACATCTATACATCTCCATCTATACAGCTCCATCTTTACGTCTCCATCTATACAGCTCCATCTATACATCTATACATCTCCATCTATACAGCTCCATCTTTACGTCTCCATCTATACATCTCCATCTATACATCTCCATCTATACATCTTTACGTCTCCATCTATACATCTGCATATCTCCATCTATACGTCTCCATCTATACATCTCCATCTTTACGTCTCCATCTATACATTTGCATATCTCCATCTTTACGTCTCCATCTATACATCTCCATCTATACGTCTCCATCTATACATCTTTACGTCTCCATCTATACATCTGCATATCTCCATCTATACGTCTCCATCTATACATCTCCATCTTTACGTCTCCATCTATACATCTATACATCTCCATCTATACATCTATACATCTCCATCTATACAGCTCCATCTTTACGTCTCCATCTATACAGCTCCATCTATACATCTATACATCTCCATCTATACAGCTCCATCTTTACGTCTCCATCTATACAGCTCCATCTATACATCTATACATCTCCATCTATACAGCTCCATCTTTACGTCTCCATCTATACATCTCCATCTATACATCTATACATCTCCATCTATACATCTTTACGTCTCCATCTATACATCTGCATATCTCCATCTATACGTCTCCATCTATACATCTCCATCTTTACGTCTCCATCTATACATTTGCATATCTCCATCTTTACATCTCCATCTATACAGCTCCATCTATACATCTCCATCTATACATCTCCATCTATACAGCTCCATCTATACATCTATATATCTCCATCTATACATCTATACATCTCCATCTATACACCTCCATCTATGTATCTACACATCTACATTCAGTATACACATCTCCATCTACACATCTCCATACAGTATATATGTCTCCATCTACACGTCTCCATCTACATCTATACGTCTCCATCTACACATCTCCATCTATACATCTACATACAGTATATACGTCTCCATCTACACGTCTCCATCTCCATCTATACATCTCCATCTACACATCTACATACAGTATATACATCTACATCTACACGTCTTCATGTATACATTTCCATCTACACGTCTCCATCTACACGTCTCCATCTCCATACACTATATACATCTCCATCTACACGTCTCCATCTCCAGCTACACGTCTCCATCTCCATACACTATATACATCTCCATCTACACGTCTCCATCTCCATCTACACGTCTCCATCTCCATACAGTATATACATCTCCATCTACACGTCTCCATCTCCATACAGTATATACATCTCCATCTACACGTCTCCATCTCCATCTACACGTCTCCATCTCCATCTCCACGTCTCCATCTCCATACAGTATATACATCTCCATCTACACGTCTCCATCTCCATCTACACGTCTCCATCTCCATCTACACGTCTCCATCTCCATACAGTATATACATCTCCATCTACACGTCTCCATCTCCATCTACACGTCACCATCTCCATCCAGTATATACGTCTCCATCTACACGTCTCCATCTCCATACAGTATATACATCTCCATCTACACGTCTCCATCTCCATCTACACGTCACCATCTCCATCCAGTATATACGTCTCCATCTCCACGTCTCCATCTCCATACAGTATATACATCTCCATCTACACGTCTCCATCTCCATCTACACGTCTCCATCTCCATCTCCACGTCTCCATCTCCATACAGTATATACATCTCCATCTACACGTCTCCATCTCCATCTACACGTCTCCATCTCCATCTACACGTCTCCATCTCCATACAGTATATACATCTCCATCTACACGTCTCCATCTCCATCTACACGTCTCCATCTCCATCTACACGTCTCCATCTCCATACAGTATATACATCTCCATCTACACGTCTCCATCTCCATCTACACGTCACCATCTCCATCCAGTATATACGTCTCCATCTCCACGTCTCCATCTCCATACAGTATATACGTCTCCATCTACACGTCTCCATCTCCATCTACACGTCTCCATCTCCATACACTATATATACGTCTCCATCTACACGTCTGCATGTACACTCCTGCAGCGTCTGCTGAACTCACCTGTTTCAGAAAGGTCCCGCAGGGAGCTACTGAGCGCGCTCCTCTTTAGCCCCTCCCCCATGGCGTACGTGTCATCCAGGCTGGCGCGGCTCATGGTCCCGTTCCCCGCCTCTTTCTTCAGACCGGACATGCTCTGGGACATGCTGGGCCTCACCACGCCTTTCTGCTTCTCCAGCTCGGCTGTGAACGGAAACAACCCCGCTGTTATTTAATAGAAGACACATAAAACTGACCTGAACTGGAACAACAGCGTCCTGTGATTCTTAAAACTCATAAAAAAATCTTAATTTAAAAAAAATATATATATATATAAAGTTTATAATTAAGTGGTGCGACAGAAGTCAATTTTTAAAATCACTTTTCTTTCTCTCCTTTTTTTAAAATGAATGAATTAATTTTTTTTTTCTTCTCCATGTCTTAGGAGTGAATCTGAAGAGGAATAAAAAAAAATCAATAAATATTTTAATAAAAAAATAAATAAATAATAATAATAATAATAATAAATTCTAAGTCATATCAGCTTGATTATCTCTAAATTCTAAACTGTTTCAACTGTTCCTACATTTGTTCACATTTTACTAAAACATTCAGAAATCCTTTTTTAAAAATAAATAAATAAATAAATAAAGCAAATCTGAATTTGGTAAATCATTTCTGGGCTCAATTTTTTAAATTATTTACACGGAATAATTATGATCAGTTGCAGGAATAAACTCTGTGAGCTGCTGTGCTGTAAATGTCCTCCAGGGGGCGCTATCTGACTGTGAACTACTGCCTGTGGTGACCCTGTCATGGCTTGTTCAGCTGCTGGGTGGAAAAGATTTATAATGAGGAATAAAATTTAATTAATTAAAAAAATCTTAAACACTTGGTTTTTTTTTATGTATATTATGATTCTCTGTTAATTTTTTAAAAATATTTTTATGTATTTTTTTTTACATTAATAAACAAAAAGTGTCCTCTTGCCCTGATACAGAAATTACACAAGCAAATTTCTTCTACATTTTAGATATCTTTTTTTTTTTTTTTTTTTTTTTTTACAATTTATTAATTTAAAAAAATTATTATATGGTATATATTTATATATATATATAAAAAAATGAAGTATGAAACAAGTAGATAAATTATTTCTCTTTAAATTTTAGAAATTAATTTTCGTGTTGAAAGACAGTCGACTGTTTAGTAGAGAGAAAAAATGAGAAAAGAGAAAAAAGAAAAGATAAACAAACAAAAACAAACCAACAAACAAATAAATAAACAAATAAGCACAAATTTTGTAATTATTGTTTTAAAGAAACAAGAAAAAGCAAATAATTTTTTTAATTGCTTTTTATCTTGGTGGTAACATTAAAGGCTTTTTAATTTTATTTCATTTTAATTTGTAAAAATATAGTTCAGAATTGATAGACATCTGAACTGTTTGGTAGAGAGTCTTCTAAAATAAAAAAACAAATACACAAACAAACAAACAAACAAACAAACAATAAATAAATATAAATAATAAATAAAGTCTCAAAGATGTATTTTTTAGTTATTTTTATCCTGAAAGGATTAAATGGTTAAGATCTGTTATGGCGATTCACAAACTGTGAAAGCGTAACCATGGAAACCGGGCATGTGGGTGGAGATGGTGGAGTGAAGTAAAGACGTTCTCCTTCTACCTTCTCGCAGACTTCACCGCTTCCTGAGCGATCAGCGTAGGACTGAGATGTGAAATTCAACTCGAGCTCCACTGAGAACTTTTCCCTGTTTTTATCCACTCAGATATTTTTTTAAAAAATCTTTTTTTTTTTAAATTCTTTTTTCTTTTTAAGCTACTCTGAGTGCTTACACTCGATCCGGTACTTCTCCATCTCCTGGACCTCGGCGATGGACTCTCGCAGGTCGTCTGTGAACTTCTTGCGGTCCTGAGGGTTCGGGGCGTTGAAGATGATGAGGACCTTCACGTCAGCGCCCGGGATGGCCGACGTGAGCCGGATCCCGTTCGGATAATCTAAAAAAAAAAAAACAGAATATACATCATACATCACGTGTAACATCATTATTCCAATTATTTCAGCTCTGCGTCATAAGACTGACATAACCTCGTCATAACCATGTCATAACCTCGTCATAACCTCATCATAACCTCGTCATAACTTCATCATAACCTCGTCATAACCTCGTTATAACTTCATCATAACCTCGTCATAACCATGTCATAACCTCGTCATAACCTCATCATAACCTCGTCATAACTTCATCATAACCTCGTCATAACCTCGTTATAACTTCATCATAACCTCGTCATAACCATGTCATAACCTCGTCATAACCTCATCATAACCTCGTCATAACTTCATCATAACCTCGTCATAACCTCGTTATAACTTCATCATAACCTCGTTATAACTTCATCATAACCTCGTCATTAACTTCATCATAACCTTGTCATTAACCTCATCATAACCTCATCATAACCTCGTCATAACCTCGTCATTAACTTCATCATAACCTCGTTATAACTTCATCATAACTTCGTCATAACCTCGTCATAACCTCATCATAACTTCGTCATAACCTCGTCATAACCTCGTCATAACCTCGTCATTAACCTCATCATAACCTCATCATAACCTCATCATAACCTCGTCATTAACTTCATCATAACCTCGTCATAACCTCGTCATAACCTTCACTGATGATGGCTATGACCTGCTTTATACAGCATTATAAGTTCATGCTAATTCTTTCTTTAGTAAAAGAGCTTTATTAGGACATACACTACTGCTATTATACAGTTGTTGCCATGGTAACATCTTTAATAGTCTGTTCTTATTGCTTTTAACTAAAAAAAAAAACAAAAAAACAACAAAAAAAAAACATTCCTTTCTGTGAAAATTATTTTCCTAATGTACAACATACTCAATTACACCTGTATACAGTGTGCTTGTTGTCATGGTTACAATTCAACACGATTACACTGGAATTAAATCGCGTTAAATGTATCGTAGCATCAATATCATTAGCGCATTAGCGTAGATTAGCATCTGACTTTAGCCGTCATTACGTCAGCTCACGATAGTGTACGAGATCGTCCTTAAAGGTTTATATCGACTTTATGACGCAGAAGAACGTTAAAGTGAATTTTTGTGCCTTTTTTTGTAATAAAATAAAAAATATCAACACCATAGATTTTTCTTTGTTTTCATCTTTTTTTCTGCTGTTTTTGCTAGCACTCACTTTGCTAACGTAAATATCATGATACACACGTCATTTTGCATTTTGCAATCTCGATGTATTTTGTGTCATATTTTTTCTAACGTTGCTATAAAATTTAGAATTTTACACACCAATTATTTTTTTTAAAAAGAAAAGAAACATGTTCTTTTCCATGTTTTTTACGAATCCTGTGTGTTTTTACTTTCATACTTTAGCAGTGCACAAACAGTTTAAGCTAACATATCTAAAATCTTTTTTTTTTTTTTTTTTTAAATCATAATTTTAAAAGCTCATTAGTCGAGTCTCTACATCAGCACATTTTATTTCATTTCCCTCCACGGCTAGTTTATTTCCCATCGTTAGCTAACATTACATCCTAGCACTGTGTTAGCTTTTAGCCGTGGCACAGCATTCACGTGCACGCAGAGACATAAATCATTTATTATTTACGATGTCATTTTTATGGAGTATTGAGTTTTTATTGTGATATGAGAATGTTAGCTTTGGCTAGGTGTTAGCTGAAAGAATGTTAGCGTTGGCTGCGTAACAGCATACAGGAAATAATACGAAAAGGAAATAATAAAACGCTAATATGATTCAGGAATCAGAGAGAAAAACAGAAAGTGGGCCAAAAAGCGGGAAATGAAGAGAGTGAGGTTATATTACTGCTGAAACGCTGCACGCTAGCACGACTTTTAATGTGATGCGATATGTTTTAATATGCTAACGCTGCGGTTGTGAAGACCGGCTTCCTGTATGAAGGTTAAAAAGTCCTACACTGGTTCTCGAAGAGCAGGACCTGCATGCCGTACAGAGAGAAGGACTGCCTGAGGCTGTACGTCACCGAGTTTTTCTTCTTCTGGAAAATTTTAGTTACCTACAAAAAGGACAAAGAGTGAACTGAAGACCTGAGAGAAGCGCTAGCAGAAAGTCAAAACAAAATAAATATTTCTGTGTTTCAGCGCGAGTTTTTACGGCGCTCTCACCACCAAGAGGTCGTTAAAGAGGAAGATCTCCCGCTGATGAAGGCCGAGTTTCTGAAGCTTGTTGGGGTCTGGCACTTCAAACAGCCGGCAATAACACACCAACCTCCGGTGGGGGAGAGATAAGACCTAAACACACACACACACACACACACACACATTTTACTTTTAAACATTTTTATATTTTTAAATGAAGAAACACAGAGAGAGAGAGAGAGAGAGAGAGAGAGAGAGAGACTTACACATCCCAGGCCCTGATGGAGAGATCCGATCTGTAAGAGCAGAGTGAAGAGAAAATTACTGAGGTGAAATTATAATCCAACTTTTTTGCGCGATTATGCAACACAGGGGCGGAGTCACACACTCTGAGGTAAGTGCTATCCGCCCTCTTCCACATACATGAGCTCACAGCCGCCTTTGATTGGCTAGTGTCGCTGTGATTGACAGGGGAGACAGGGTCAGCCCCTCCCACCCAGACAGCACGGCTAATTTTGCTCTCTTGGGTGCGGATTTGAGCTCGCGATGTTCGTATGATGAGGAAAGTGAATGGAAAAAAAACATTTTAAAAAAACTGCAATTTTTTTTATCTTGACTGAGGTTTAAGGTTTTTGTCTGCGATATGAAAAAGAGTGCTGGAAATGTGCTTTTGAATAAATGATGATTTTTTTATGAACATTTTACGGACTGAAATTTAGGCGCTGGTCCTTGTTCAGGCAACAAAAGCAGAACCTTCATGTGAACGCGACACCATCGGCACTTACTGGCTTCTTCCCGACGATGAGCTTCTCCACCTTCTGAACCTGAGAGACGTGGTCTTCGTTGGTCTTCAGCTCCTTCTGACGAATACGCTCGTAAATGCCGATCAGCATGTCACGAGGGATGTCCTCACCATCGTCCACTCCTGGTAATACCACAAACCAGAGTAAATTAAACCATAGACTTAAACAGATTAATGACATAACTGGAATTTGGGAGAAAGTTCACGCCTGAAGCTCCACCTTCTTTTTAGATAACTTCTCATCTTTCTCCACTAGTAATGAAGTTTCCACACCAGCTCCTCATCATCTAATCCAATCTATTCTACAACTCCTACTAAAGAGTCTTCTACTGCATAGCAGTTCTGGAGATACGAGAACGTATCAGTGGTGGATACGTTCATTCTCTTGCTCACCTCTGAGGTTCTTCACAAAGTCCTCCAGTTTCATCTTGCGCTCAGGCTTCACGTTGGGGCTGTACATGTCCGTGTTGAGGAGGATGATGGCGAAGGCCAGGATGAAGATGGTGTCTGGGTTTCGGAACTGGCGCACCACTCCTGGGTTGCAGATGCAGTACCGTTGGCTGATGGGAAAAGAATTCAGAAATTTCAGAACTTCTGAACTCAGTTACAGTCTATCTGCTGACCAGTTCACCATGGCGGAGTGTGTTTAGATGGAGTTCTCACCTGAAAGCCTCGATGAGGCGTTCGACCTTCTGAGCTTCCCCTTGGACTCGGATGTGCGCCTGGAATTTCCTGAGAGCTTCGTCCAGCTCCATCCCTGAGAAGTCCATCTCGTCCACCACACAGCTGAACAAACAGCATGCGATCAGTTAAGCGGTCCATCAGCAGAGATCAGAGCTTCAGCACTAACCTGAATAAATCACTTAACACTGCTCTGCTGAGCGCTCCAATAACATCAGACTATGAGGTTGTGCAGAATGAAGAAGAAGAAG
Organism: Pangasianodon hypophthalmus; assembly: GCF_027358585.1. Lineage (NCBI taxonomy): Eukaryota > Metazoa > Chordata > Actinopteri > Siluriformes > Pangasiidae > Pangasianodon > Pangasianodon hypophthalmus. The sequence goes on from NC_069725.1 coordinate 739,156, forward strand.
AAGAAAATACATGAACGCGTTTCTTTTTGTGGTTTTCTCATCCAGCTCACGTCTGCTGGGAATACTCGGGATTTTCTGATGAATGACTAAACGTCTGCGTGTGTGAAATCTAAGCAGCGTGGAAACCGAGTGAACAGCTGCCAGCTGAGGAGATGAATTCATTCCCAGAATGATTTGTACTTAATTAGCCACACGCTGGTTGATTCAATAAAAACGGAGTGTGTACAGACACGCAGCAATACTCCGAGGACACGACGCTGACAGAAAGACTGTCCTAATTAGCCATCGGACGCAAACGTTCCCCTAAAGTCTGTATTCAGAGTAGATTTCTGCACATGTGCTGAGGATTTAATCCAACATCAGTATTCAGACCTCAGGCGTAACTACAGACGTAAGCGTTATTCAGGAGTTACGTGAGCGTTACACATGCGGGGGCGGAGTTTGTCTAAAACAGGGGCGTGTCTCAGCTACGCTCGAGTCTGATCTTGAGCTTAAGCGCATGTTTCTTGTGTGATTTCAGCTCGAGTGAGGAGCAGCGTTAAGTCCAGCGCCGCCGTCTGACTGTTTAATGTAACTGCAATATATCACGCTGAAATTTATGTTCTGGCTGTAAACACACTCACACACACTGTGGAATGTCATTCGAGGAAAATATTAAACACACAAATATTACTCTATTCATTTATTAATAATATCATCTCTTTAAAATCCATGAAATGTTTCAGAGGAGACGCGTCTGAATCAGAGACACGGCTTATCTGGAGGAGGGAATATTTTCTGGATAAAGTGATGAATGAAGTTAAAGTTTCTCTGTAAGTGTAGCAGATGAGCGCTAGGTCAGATTATCCTTCACTCCCTGAGCAGGTTTTCTTTACAGCATCGAATTAACACAAACACTGACTTTAATTCATTAATTCAACAAATCAACGTAGTGAATTAAAAGTGTGATAAAATCTCCTACATCTCACACACATTACGATTTCATGACCTCGATTTAGTCTCTTTTTATTTCTCATTTTTCAAAATGTCTCTCACTTTTATATTGCATCGTATTTCATTTGACATAAAAGAAAAAAAAAACGCTATTTCCTTCTTCAGTCCACATTTTCTATCCCTGATTTTTTTCAGGTTTAAAGATGATGGACTCTGAATCCCAGCAACTTTCCTCACGTAAACACTGACGTCACTTTTAGACTTTTGACCCTCAGATTTTAATAATAATATTAAACCTGTTTAATATTCACTCAAGATCTCTGAAGTAAAAGAATAATAAATAAAACAAACACTCACTCTAAGACGTCCCTGTTGAACTGCTTTTGCCGGTTCCCCAGGAACTCGCCAATCATCTGCCGGCTCAGCCCTTTCCTCTGAAGCAGGAAGTGAGCCACGCCCACAGGTGTATCCGGAACGAACCCTCTCTCCGTCAGGTACTGAATTCCTTTCTCCGGCTTTCTGAAAGAGAAAGATGATTATCACCATCTGAATCTCAACACTGAAATCTTCTCCTTTCACTCAACAATAAATGTTGGATTTCAAATGAGTTAAGACAAAAAAACTGCTTGCGATTTCAGCTCTCATTGCACTTTCATTGCATTTTTATCTCTTTTTCAAAAATTTTCTTATTTATACATTATTTTATTTTTCCTAAATAATATTACATGTATTAATACTCTTTTAGACTGCACTTCAATCTATTTCTTTCATGCATCGTACTATAACTTTTACATTTTAATTTATTGTTTCTTTTTCAATCGTCTTTAATTTGATTAAATTTTATTTGAAAGGACCTCGTGCATTAAAAGTGCTGTATAAATAAATTTCCTTTAAAAGTGTCACAGCAGTGAAAGTACATGAAATTTCCATGCAGTTCACAAAGACTTGCTGATTAAAGGGATAATACAGAACGACAGAACTTACAGGTCTTACAAAAAGCAGACTCTGTGAGAGTTTGGAGAAGGACGCCTTTGGATTATGGACAAGTAACAATGGAATGACTTCATACTCAAAAAATACTGAATTGTGGGAAAATAGTAAGCATCTGAGCGAAGACTGCTGGAAGGAGTATAACTGAGCGCGGAGGAGCGATGATGTGGAATTAAAACCACAAAAATACACCGTGGTGTGGTTTTAGCACAGGAAGGAGTAGGAGTGCAGAAAAATCAACATACTTACTTTCACTCAAAAGTCTTAAAGAAATCCTCTGAGTTTGTGTTTGTGATAATTTATCTTTTAGGATAAAAGCAGGTCAAATATATTAAATAAAGAATAAATCAACACACGTCCCCAAGGGTTTTATTCTGCCAATGATTACAATGTTTTATTTATTAAAACACGACACTTTACACTTTTTACCTGTTTATAGCTACATTTAATGTTGGTGAAGCGAGTTTGTTCCTGCTGTCGCTTACGTTATAGCAGCTATAAACACTCGTTCCCTCACCAGCCTCTTTATTCTCTCTCTTCAACTTAATAAGAGAAAATAAACGCAGCTTGTTCCGCATGTTACTGAGAAACCGCAAAGAAGCGTAAACTCCTCTGTCCTGAAGATGTCGGAAAACTGAACCTTTGTTATGAACTCCGTCCAGTGCGTCTGATTCACACATAAAGAATGTAATAAAATCTCTCTGGCTACAAAACAATCCCACTTCCATTTTATTGCCGGGACGTATTCATTTCTCCGACATTGTCCTCTAACCAACAGAGCGGTTACTGTAAGTGTTTTTTTTATTTCCCAGAGACGTGGTTAGTCGATACTGAGATGTGGTTACTCACTGGTATTTCATGAGCTAGTAAAAGAGATTTAACAGATTTTTTAAAACAAAGGGAGAAGGGAACTGAGCAGTTTCAGTGGATTAGAGTTATTGTTAGTCACTTCACACCTTTAGTGCAATACTTGTGTCTTGTTTAAGCTCATTTTTCCCTCCTCTCTCTTTCCCTCCTTACTTTTACTGCACATTGTACTTCATATGTTGTATTCTTATTTTGATCATTTGTTTAAGCTCTTGTGTATATTTTGTAAATTCTGTTACACATAATTAATTTACTTGCCTTGCCATAACACTCATTCTGTGTGGTTCTGTTCCTATCTCTAGAAACCTTTAAAAACAGTTTCCGTGGAAGCGGAACGCTAACTTCTGCATGTTTTAGCCATCATGAGTGATATAACGATGTCTGGTTTTCTCTAACATTTCAATGAACCAGTTTCCAGAAACCAGTCGCTCTTTGCCTTTTCCAAAAACTCCACAATAAAGTTCTGAAGAATCCAGAGATATTTTTGAGGGCTTATCCATTCAGGAACTTGTCGAGACTGGAATACGTTTGTTTTCATTCTCATTTGTGGTGGAACGGTGCGCAGAACATTTCCTGTATATTTACACTTGCTGTATTTTTCCTAAGGTGATGACAATGAAACAGAAGTAAGACTTTCAGATGTTGGGCTTTTACATAAAAGGAGAGACAAACCATCTGTATGACCTTGTGTACAACCTACAATAACACAACATTTCACTGGGATGCGTTAAGATTAAATTCCACCCTGAAACACATTCGATATGTTTATATTGGAAGATTTGTGATGGGTTTAGTGATTCTGGTGCCAGCTGGTGGTTGGGTTTGTATTTTTGTTATTCCTGGAACAAGTTTGAGGTTGTGTGTCGTTCTGATGTCACAGCAGGACGCTGTTATTGTTAAAATGCAGTTAGGATGGCGTTTAATCGGAGAAAAACTTGTGATAACATTCAGGATTTGCTGTCAGCTATTAAAAACAAACAGCAAGGGCTTCTATATTAATGAGAAATCCAGTGAAGAAGTAATGGAGCAAACGCTGAACTCAATGAACGCAATGCAGTTATACGACACTGAGTTACGGCAGAGACTCAGCTCGGCTAGTTCGTGATCTACAAGATGACGAGCGAGATGTTAGTGGTATTAGCATGAAAGTTGAAGCTCTGGAAGTTGAGCAGAGTGTACAGAAGAGGAGGTGAGAGAGCTGGACAGACTAAAGGACTAAAGCGCCGCTGCATCACTCACTTTAGGTAGAAATAAAGCGAGGACTAAAGCCCTACTATCAGCAGGTCATTGAAAGGCATTGTGGGTAATGGAGGAACCCGTTAATCAAAGTGAAAGTACAGAAACACGTCCATGAAAAAGTTTAAACTTGTTGATCACATATTAATTGTACAAGTTGTTTAGGGGGAATTTTCCTTTAACCATTTGGAAGGAAAAGAAAATGCAACATCAAATTAACAAATCGCTTAAATGAAATGAATTTCAGATCTACTCCAGAAACCTATTCAGACCAATTCCTTCCACTGTTCCTGCTCCAACAGTAGGAGAAACAACACGTACTTGTTGAAGAGGTTGAGGCCTATGCGGTAGTGCCGCTTGCGGATGACATCGTTGCTGAAAGCCGGAGAATCCCAGCTGTTCCGTGTCTCTTTGTGGTACGTCTGTTTGCTGAGTGTCTGCTCCCTCATGCTGTCCCGAGACGACTCTGAGCTGCAGTTGATCGTGTCGGTGGAGTTTGAAGTGCTGTTGATGCTGTCGTTGTCCCCATCAGAAAAGTCTGATTCTGATTTGCTCTGTCGGTTCCCGTTGATGGCCAGATGGCTCTCCAGCTGCCGGTGCCGGTGCCTGATGGGATCCTCCGCCCGGGAGAGGGAGGACACTCTGGGAGGTAGACTGTGCGTGATGTGTTTGGGACTGGCCTGAGGTCCAGCCGTTGTCCGCTCGTAAATGTTCTGCCTCTTGACCGATTCGATCTCCGAGCGGTCGCTCATTTCAAGCGAGCTGTCACTGGGAGGTTCAATGGTCAGGAGCGGGAGATGGTCGATACGAAGCCGTGGCTCCTGACAATCTATTGACGGCGTGCTCCGGCAGCTGGTATCCGTGTCTATTTTGTCGTCCTTGGTGTCCATGGGCCAGTACTCCTGGGAGGAGTTGATGGCGTGCTGATCGGATTCAGTGCTGGACGGTGGATCCACCGTATGCGAGATCTGAGTAGGAGGACAAAGATCCTCCTCATCGATGAAGAGCGTTACGCCACCGTAGGAAGCCATCATCTCATCCAACTTGCGCTGATGAGAGCCGTTAGTCGGTTTTACCTGATAGGACAGCTCGCCTTGCTCATCGTCCTGAACCTGCTCCGGATCCTGGTCCTCTTCTTCATGGAGACTACGACAATTCAGAGCATCGTCGATTGATTCAGCCAGTGATTTGACCTGCCGAGAGAAAGCGTCCTCAAGCTCTGTAATAGTGTCACTGAGGTCATTCGGAGCTGAGGGCGCAGCCACATGTACAGGAACCATATCTCCACACTCGCTCTTCTCTACAGGGTCCATCGGAGTTTCTTCCTCCGTCAGAGATAGCTGTTTTCCATCGAAAAATGAGCTTGGGCCTTTTTCAGGTCCCTCAAAAGAAAACTGCATTCTCATGTTGGATAGAACGATGCGCCTCGACATCCGGTTCTCAGACATTGAACTTCTGAGGCGCTCAAAGTTCTTGTTCATTTGGTACTGCCGGAATGCCGTCTGAATGGTGCGAGCAGCATGTCGACTGATGAAGCGGCCACCGTACTTCCTCTCTAACATCTCCACCTGAAAGAACCGACAGAACAGATTAAGAAGAAGAAGAAGGAGGAGGTCTCTGAAGATGCACACACATGATCTTTAGTTTCAGCCATACCTGCTTGTCCTGCAGATCCGTAGAGAGCTCATAGCTCTCGGAGAGCGAGCGCGAGCGTTTGATGGCCTCTTCCTCGGCTTGCTTGCGGAGGATGGACTGCGAGTGCTGGAGTTTGGGCCTCCGTGGACGCTGAGGACCTGCCTGGGCGTTTTGGCCGTACCCTAAGCCTTCAAAATGGTCCGGGCTGATGGAGGAGCTGTGGGTCAGGGGGCCGTAACTTTTACCACGATCCAGGGAGGAGGACGGCTCACTGCTCTGGACTTCCCCCTCCACACTGTAAAAGGAGAATAAATTATATAATAATTTTAATTCTGCATTCTAAGACAGTTCTAGGAAACAAAAAAAAAAAAAGATCTGGAAGTATATTGAACTATTTTCTGCACCAGTACCCACACAAACAGGAAGCAATTATGGCTCATTATACAAAAAAAAAACAAAGTGTCTTTTAAAAAGGTTTCTAATCTTTTTGGGAACGGATATTATACATAATCTCCTCATGCTTTACCATCCTTTAAAAGTTTCAGCATATTTTCTTATTCTTTTTATTGAACTCTGTTGTTTCATAATGTTGTCGAGGAGCTAGTGGAGGTAGAAGGACAGAGAAATTTCTCCTTTTTTATTGCTGAACACCTACGCTAGTGCAGCGTGTCAGGATAGCAAAAACGACCAAAATATCACAGAGATAACAAAATGGTATCAAACAAAAATCCACCACTGTAGCAGTATAACAGCGATATTAATTCATAACATAAATGAATAAAACAAACAAGGAGATTGTGAGTTTGAGTTTCTTTCACGACTCCATATAAACGACCCCACACAGGGTCACGACCCCTGGTTTATGGTCTGGGAACCACAAACATTACAGTAAACACCAAATCCATCATTATGACGCATTATAGAATGTGTAGAAGGCTCTGAAATTAACGCTGTATGTTTTTTTCACACAATTACTACAAATCTAAAGCCTGTACGTGATTAACGTACCTTCTGAGCATGATCATTTAAACTTTTACTCACTCACTCTTACTCTCCACAAGTCGTCTTCCAAAGAAAGGACTTCTACTACTGAAAAACTCGCAGCTCTTCCTCCAAATCTTATCAGCCATCATGAAAAAAAAAGACAAAAAAAGAAGTCCAAAGTACAATGATGATGAAGTCTGCTGTGATGAAACCAGACCCAAGACCAATCATTTACTCACAGCACTTCATCACGTCTAACACTCGCTCAGAACCTCGCTCTGGCTATTCAGATCTGCAGGTAAGGTCATGTTGGAGAACAGGACATCCCCCAAAAACAGCTGAACCGAGCCGCTTGATGTCGTAACATGCTGCTCTGGCAGCAGGGTTCAGGCTTAGAGCGCCGTGTCTGTGTAAACAAGGAACTTTCACTTTGAAACAGGAGATGACTCCGCCTCGGCTGCAATGCAAATCAGACACTCCTTCTGGCCCCTGAGTCCAAGCGCCCTTAACTCTTTCATGTACAGCGTCCTCGCTCGTCTGTCACTCACACACGACTGTGTTCTTTTAGAAATATATAAGATCTAAATCCAAAGTTATACACAAATGTTCCTGATTTTTACTTCTCCATTCGTACCAAGCGTGGCTCCTCCCAATCCAACATGGTGGCTTTATCAGGAGCATCACGCCTCATCCCTTTCTGTCTAAACAAATATTAGCTTTTATTTATTTTGTTATTTAACAAGATGTCCTGTAACTCCACATCTAAATTACACAATTGTCGTGCTGAACGTGTATCATAACAATGTCTTTTTTCAAATATTTTTGGCATCAAATTGAAAAAAAATAATCTTGAGTGACATTTTAGATTTAAAGGTGCGTTTAGTCAATATTTTTAATTTCTTATTAGAACAAATAATGTGGAAAAAATTATGTAGAAATGATACAAAATTTTAGTTTAAAACATTCTCAGTGATGGCATGACAGTCCTTGCTAATGCTAACTCTAGCTGAACGCTGTAAGCCTGTAATTCAATAAATAGACAAAAAAAATCTAGTTGAACCACCATAAGTGTTGGGGGTGGAGCTTGCTGTAAATGGGTGGGACTTAAAATTTAAAATCGTATTAAACTCCGCCCATTTACCCAATAAAGACCTTTCTTTTCCCCACAAATTTTACCTATTGCACCTTTAAAATGTTGTATGTCTTTTTCAGCAGTAATTTTCTTTTTAAACCCATTTTACTCCAAGCTTTACTTCCTGTTAACTTTTAACAGTTTTTATATAAAAAAAGTGAAAATGGATTTGAATTTGCATGCAATTATTGATCAATAAAACCATCTAAAAATCCAGTGATGTTTTATAATTTATGCATGAAAGGGTTAATTCTTCACCAGATTACAAGATGAGAGATTTAGTGTAAGATTCCTGTAGTATTATTCCTCCTACTTTACTAATAATATCAATAACATTCATAATTAAATCCTGTTTTTCATGAAATTTAAACTTAAATATAAATGTACAAATCTGCAACTTCCAATGTAAAATTATTAATAGTTTCTAAATAAAAACTCCACACTTTTAGAAAAGTAGGTTCTTCAGCGGTTCTTTAAGGGTTCATTGAATAATTAAGGGTTCTTAGCCTCGTAATCGGAACCCTGTCTGACAGGGAAGGTTCTATGTGGAACCTTTACAGGTACTTAC